>NC_140915.1:31744566-31974160 GCF_045865225.1 Trachurus japonicus | reverse complement strand
TTCTGCTATAATGACCATAACTTGCTCAGTTTTTGTCCGATTTCAAAACGGTTTGATTTTTATGAACGTCTATGCAGTTATGATGCAGCATATTTAGAATCACGGATAATTTTAATAATGTATTTTTTTTGTAAAAGTAACATTATAGTGACATTATGCAAATAGTTAAAGTAATAGCTACATACTGATTTATTTTTCACAGAGTTATGAATCGTTTTTTTAGTGCAGATGACTGGATCACCTATCTACTGCACTGTAACTGCAGCCAGAGTCAGAGCAAGTTGCCCGTCCTCATATGGCCGACTGTGAGCTACGCCTGCGTGTAGTCCGATCCACCCCTTGCCTGGCTTGACCAAGCCGCTGCTCCTCAGCCTGGCTTGGCGTTAGTGCAACCAAATAGCCAAGATGCGCCGACCAGACTAGGTCAAGCCGCGCTTGCTCAGTTATCCTGGATTTCTTTATTCTACTTTTGTGCAATAGCCTACCTGAAGCAGATGAATGTAATTTGGTCATAACTAATTTAATTATTTACACCTGTGAATGTTCTGCATTGTCCCTCCGAGTTTTAGTGATGCTGATGAACTTTCATATGCTACTGTTAACGCATCTCAAATGTAGGCTATGTTGTATCTTTTAATATAGATAGGCTACAGAATAAATCAATATGGCTATCTGTTAATTTCAATGGATTTCCAATAATCAAATAATTGAAGAGAGCCATCTGTGGTTGCCAAAGCAATGTTGTTTGTTTATCATGGACGGTTTTCACTGCACCGATTTTGACATGTCAAAGGAGCAAAAGCACAGGTGTATTTAATAACATTAATTAGCTCTGACATAAGGGCGTGGAACCACCAGATAACAGCTGGCCAATCACAGCTCAAGCTGCTGCTCAGTGCTTTGGATTTGGATAAATTAAACAGATAAAAGCATATGGATTTAGATGGAATTTGACATGCAATGTGTGCAATGTGGTGGAAGAACACAATATAGCCTATATATGTTTATCAACTGTTTTTTTAATGGAATTCCCCTGAGTCTGTTTGTGTCAAGTCACCCCCAAATATGTTTTATATTCAAAGCTACAAAGAAAAGAAAAAATAAGGAAATAAAATAGGAAAATATTACTGAATCTGTTGAAAGTCATCTGTTAACTTTGTTGGCCCCACAAACAGACAGAGAACATCGCTGACTGTGATGCCTCCATCTGCTGGATTACTTTGTACATTACAATAAGTAATACTCCACTAATTTAATCTCAAATGCAGTCATGACACATGTGGCTGTGGTAATCCATCCATCCATCCATTTATCCATCCATCCCTATCACGAGCCTCACATGTTTCACCTTATTGTGCTAGAATGGACAAAACAATTTAGCATCTTTATAGTGTGTAAATTGTGACACTTTCTTTTGCAATTTTGAATTGTGGCAATGTCTTTAGGAAAATAAATTCAGCTGGGAAAATACATAAAGAAACCACTATCTCCTTATTTGGAACAGACCATGTAATAACATCAACAAAGGTCAGGTTACACAGTTATTGTTACAGAGCAATCTGTGTTTAGTTGTAAATAACAACAAATATATATATGTATTTGTTGTTATTGTTGTTATATATATGACACAAGGCTTTATAAACCTATATATAAGGGATTATAACCTTCATTCTTGTCTTACTAAGCAGCTTTGAACGGTATTTACTAAATTTGATCTGTAAATCTTATGGACAACGGTGATGGACAGGAAACCACAGACTTTGAGAGTAGATGATATTAATCCCAGTGAAATACAACTATGGAGATATAGATTGGAGTTTGCTTAATAAGTACTGTGTCCTGGGATACTGCAGGAAAATATGGTAAAGCTGGTGATGCAGAAAAAAGAGCTGTATGGAGTAAAACCTAATATAAACAGCAAGAGGCAATGGCTGATTATTTTGTTTGGGGACACAGACAGACAGGGCGAATAATACCATACTGAATGGCCATGAGGCAGTTACAGGATAATGACACTAAATCTCCCTTAAGTATCCGAGATGGTTTTGAGTCAGTTGTTTGTTTATCTTTCATGATAAATCCACTGAGCCATGAAGACAGTCACCTCACTCCGTCACACACATCATAAATGTTCACATTCATTTCATCATGGTGGCCTCTTCTTTCCAGTATGACCTGTGGTTCGCATGACAAATCCAGTTCACCTGTAATTCTTTAAACACTATACACTAACAAGCCTAGACTAAGTCTGCTAGCTCTATTTAAATGTCACTGCTTTAGCAACTTAAATCCTTAATTGTTTGAACTAATCAGCAGTGGTTGGCAGCAGAAAGGTAAATAAAGAATGAAGGTTAATAAACTGTAGGGCTGATCATGCCATCAAACAGTGGCCATGCAGAACAACATCTCTGGTCACGTGTTAATCAGCAAGGCAATAATCTGGTATCCAATAAGAGGATTCAATTGCAAGCAAATTTAAAGTTATGTTACATAGCCTACTTCCTTTGGCTAGAAATCTAATTTGGTTTAAACACTACCTGTCAGTTAGGGTTAAGATCGATCACAGCCTTATAACAGCTTTCTGTCTATGATTTTAATATAAAAACCAAAAGATTATTTCCAAGACTGACTTCATGTCTGAAGAATACCCCCTCACAATCAGGATGTAGGCTAATGCTTAAAGCCTTTATCCTCTTTTATGTATCCGCCAGCCTTCCTTTGTTCCCCTTCGGTGCAGGAGCCTTAAAGGGATAGTAGCATTTTTTTTAAAGTGGGGTTGTATGCTCTACAAATAGCCCCTAAGTACTTTAATTGCCGTAGAAGACTCTCTACACTCCTCCTGTTAGCAACGCCAGCCCATAGCCCTGCCCAGAGATTTACAACATGCATTGTTGTGAATGGACCCAAAGAAACGGCCTATTTTTGCAGCCTAAAAGAGGTTTTACCTGAAAAAAAAATACACAGTTCCATTGTTCGCTATAATATAATTTTTTCCAGCCCCTCAAAGTGCAGGAAAAACACTGTTTTTATTTGGACCTAACCAACTCACGTATCCCTTCGCCCAGGGTTAGCGCCCGCCGATCAGCAGTTGGTTAGGTCCAAATAAATACTTTGTTTTTCCTGCACTTTGAGGGGCTGGAAAAAATTATAGTGAACAATGGAACTGTGTTTTTTTTTTTCAGGTAAAACCGCTTTTAGGCCCCGAAAATAGGCCGTTTCTTTGGGTCCATTCACAACAATGTATGTTGTAAATCTCTGGGCAGGGCTATGGGCTGGCGTTGCTAACGGGAGGAGTGCAGAGAGTCTTCTACTGCAATTAAAGTACTTAGGGGCTATTTGTAGATCATACAACCCCACTTTAAAAATATGCTACTATCCCTTTAAAGCACTGCAAAATAAAAACTCACATCAACAACTTACAATCAATCCTTAAGAGGCGTTTACAAAAATAAAACATTTCAATCTATTTTGGAATAAATAAATAAAAAATCACATAGTTTTACAGTTTTCCCTTAAGCAACATAAAAGTAACCTAAAACACACAGAATGGTATTTTCCAATCATATCCTTCCAATATGACTTCCTTGAGTAATCTGTAGGGATTTCAGAAAGATTAATGCATGGTACATTCATTGTCTATGCATTTATAAAGGAAAGCACAATAACAGTTCTTGTTGTGTGTATGCTCTCTTTAGGTTACTCAAGTAAGATGTGACCAATATACATTTACATCATACAACATTTATTGACTATAAGTGGAAGTGGGTGAATTCTTGAGGGACATTTGTTGAGATATGCCACACAGCCAACGTCATACCAGCCAGGCAGCTCAGCAGGGGATAATGGTATTTAGATGCCCTGTAAGCACGCGGATCCTCTCAGTCAGCAACATTAATGGGGCCATGAGGCATCCTGCTCCTGTCCTCCACGCTTAGGTGAAGGGGTATTAGACAGCAGTAATGCTGGCTGGTCTGAGCGGTCTGTCTGCTGTGTAGACTCGGGGGATCAACATGGGGAGCACCAGCAAGATGGTCAACTTGTGGAATAGGAGACAGAGTCTCTTTCCCAACTACAAAGTCACAGATTCGGATTTAAATCGAAGACCCTCTGAGATCGTTTACCCACTAGCCAAGGAGAGCTGCGTGAAGACATGGAACTCCATGCAAGAGCTGAGCAGAGACATCTACGACATTTACGCCGAGTATGAAGATGAAGAGGACGACAGTACTCCATACAGCTACAAGCAGCCTTCACCCATCAAGAGAAACTACATGATCAATATAAATGTAGGGGGGAAGCCCTACCAGATAGCCTACAAGATGGCTGCCAAATACCCCAAGACCAGAATAGGACGACTGGCCACTTACACTGACCACAACATGAAGCTGGACCTGTGCGATGACTACACTGTGACCAATAACGAGTACTTCTTTGACAGGGACCCAGATGTGTTCCACAGCATCTTCAACTTCTACAGGACTGGTGTGCTGTGGATCAAGGATGAGTTGTGTCCCCGCAACTTTCTGGAGGAAATCAACTACTGGGGTGTGAGGATAAAGAACACCCACCGCTGTTGTCGCATCTCCTTTGAGGAGAGGCAGGATGAGCTGAACGAGCAGCTGAAGATCCAGAGGGAGCTGGAAGCCGAGGTGGAGATCGAGGAGAATGAGGAACTCTTTCACGACATGTTCATGGGCCAGAAGCGCCGAGCTATCTGGAACCTGATGGAAAAGCCCTTCTCGTCTGTTAAGGCCAAGTTGATGGCTGTGGCCTCCAGTCTGTTTGTCTTGATCTCCTTGGTGGCCATGACTCTCAACACAGTGGAGGACATGCAATACAGAACTGCCACAGGTCAGCTCAGTGGTAAGACGTACTGGGAGTATGTGGAGTCAATGTGCATTGCCTTCTTCACCATGGAGTTCCTGCTCCGTCTGGTGTCCACTCCTGACATCAAATCCTTTAGCAGGAGTGTGCTCAACACAGTGGACCTGATCGCCATCCTGCCCCAGTATCTGCAGGGCATCCTGGAGTTCTTTGACAACGAGGAAAACTACATGAAGCACGAGGCCGACATGCAGGCAGTGGGGCAAGTGGGAAAGCTGGGGCAAGTGTTGAGAATCATGAGACTGATGCGAATCTTTCGTATCTTGAAACTTGCTCGACACTCCACAGGTCTGCGGGCATTTGGCTTCACACTGCGTCAGTGCTACCAGCAAGTGGGTTGCCTCTTCCTCTTCATTGCCATGGGCATCTTCAGCTTCTCTGCCATGGTTTATACCGTGGAGCATGACATGCCACAAACAAACTTTACAAGCATCCCTCATGCGTGGTGGTGGGCAGCTGTAAGTAAACCTTTGTAAAGCACGGTAGTGTATAAGATCAGGAGAATAGAATCTAAAGTGACAACACAGAGAGAAGATTCACAACAACGAACAGAATATGAGGTTAGAAATGTTGTATGGAGTACACAACCAAAGTAACCTATTTAAAATTGCCCTGTCCTTCAATTACTTTAATGCTGACATGTTCCCTAAATGGTGTGTTAACTGTGTAATGTTATTAGATTACACTCTGGCAGTACTTGGCTCACAAAACACAATGAGGTCAGCTGGGTGAGTCACCTCATGCTTTGGAATGTGTGACTTGTGTGGTAAACAGTAAAGTCAAACTACACACTGTACTCTTATACTGTCAACGATATTCACTGGTTTAATCTGATCAGGTTGGAAAGGTTGGAATAACTTGGTTGATGTCTGGATCTCTCTCTGGATCTTGAGTTAAACTACAAACACAAACCTTTGATTCTGCCAGTTTCCATGTAGACCTGTTAGCAGATAATTCCCCCTCCCTCTTTCACTGGAGTGGTACAATCTTGCCTATAATCTTAGGGAAGTAAATTATAATCCTTGTAATGGTATAGAAAAGGTTACTTGGAGCTCTACTCGCTGGTAGTGACCCCTGTTGAACACAACTGTGTGTGGTCTGAGTCACTAGAACGCCCACTTCTGGGTCAGTTTTTCTGTTGACAGGAAAGCATTAACATTGAATCCGTATTTCACTGTAAGTCAGATATCACACACCCCTGAATAGTCACAATCCAACAGAGTCACACAATCCAGCCACACTGTTGCACAGTAAGAAGAAAGAGGAAACCTGAGTGGGAAACAACCACTTTTCCAAAGACTGTAGGGAAGGCCTAATGATCACACAGTGGTGACTGTTGCTGTAGAGAACAAGGCGAAAATGTAATTTAACAGGTATTTTCACTGAGCAATTAAACCACTTTTTAGGGGAAGTGTAATATTTTGAGCTCACGTTTAACCATCAGCAACATACTTTTTTTTTTACACTAATAATTTACAGCACAAAATCTGACAATATGGAAGACGACTGATATCATGATATGAGCTGTGATTTTTCTGTTGTGAGAGTGCATAAGAGTTATTAAATCTTGACTAATGTAGTATATCTGTTATGTCTGTAGCACTTTGTGATCTCCTGTCACAGCCAGCTGCTCCTAGGGATCGATGTTATACAACTCAGGGATAATTTTGATGAAAACAAATTATGTTCTCCTTGACACTGCGGGAAAGATGAAATCATTTATGTTTTTTTTTACACTTAAGTGAATAGAAGTGGATTTATTGAAATTGTTCCTACTTAAAATGTGACACTACAGAGAGGAGTTAATAATAGGCCTATTCCTAAAAAAAAAAAAAAAAAAAAATCCCAAACTCTGTATGAGGGCATTTTTCTAAATTAAGTGTTGCCATTAAGACACTGTTGACATACTTTTTGTAACTACAGTGTACGTGGGTTAAGTAACATACAGTAGTGTATCTCTTTTATCCATGTATTGTAGACAATCCCTGGGTACACAATTCACAAGCCTCTTTCTGATGATGATAGCCATTTCATTCATATCTTGGGATGGCAAAAAGCCATTTCTTGGGTCTCAGGTTGACAAAAATATAAAAATGAAAAATCTCCTAATAATATTTCATTGTTTTAGACTAATGGTGTTATCTTGAGAGAGACTAGAATAGACTGCCCCAATTTACTGGCAAAATGACACATAAGAGTCAGCAGAGGTCTGCTAACCAGAAGACTAAACCTGTCTGTTGGTAAGTTTTGTAACGTCTGTGTCTGCTCTCCTCTGTCCCCTGCAGGTCAGCATTTCCACTGTGGGGTATGGAGACGTCTACCCAGAGACCATACTGGGCCGTCTGTTTGCTTTCATCTGCATCGCTTTTGGAATTATCCTCAACGGCCTGCCCATATCCATCCTCTTCAACAAGTTCTCAGACTATTACTCCAAACTCAAGTCGAATGAGTACACAGCCTCCCTGAAGAAACGAGGGAAGCTGAGATTTGCCAAGAGGACAGTGAAAAAGCTTGGCCACTGCTTTGGACCTCACCCTTATAATGCTCAGTGATCTCTCATCAAGTCTCATCGAAGATTTTCAAATACTTCATCAAATATGCCAGGAAGAATTTGGGGAGGAGACATTTTAGCTTTGAAATGATACACACATCTCCAACATTTTAATATGATGCAGTGGTGCATATGGCACCCCGACTAATTCTTTCAGTTTACATCCAGTCGGCTTCAGTGAAGTTTGAAATTGTGACTTGTGGTTTGTTTAATTAAATATGTTTTGTATGACTGTCAGCTTCCTGCTGTTTGAGTGAAGAGGTTAGGCTTTGCTGTTTTCATCTGGGCCACGAGTGAATGACTGTAAAAAGCTTTAAATATCACTAAAGCATCTCCCAGGGCTTTTCGCTGATCTGCACCACAACTCCACAGATTTTCCATGTTTCAGCTTAAAAGGGTATAAATACAGATCTCGCCAACAAGTGTTAGTCCGCTACTAAGTGCAGCTGTTAAGTTTTAAATCTGTGTGCACACACAGAAGGTCTGCAGGGTCATGCAAAGTGTATTAAACCATGAAACACTGTTTAAGACAAAGTTTGAATACAGTTTCTCATGTTTAGTGCTGCTTCTCAAGTGTTTGCAATGTTCAGTAGTTTGACTTACTTGCAGATCATGAGGATATTACACAATGCTGTCTGATACACTGTTGTCAATAAAGACTGTACTGCCCAAGAAACTACCTACTTTCCTTTTGAATAAAATACTACAGCTTCCTAAGAACTGCTGGACAGAGATCCGCTCACCTGCATACACCTCTGCTGCCCTCTTCTGGATGCTCAAGGTCTCGTATAGTAAGTGACAGTGCCCACCACTGTACTACCATGCCAATAATGCTGTAACACATACTACTAAGATATTCAGTATATTGTAGTTGACAAAAGAATGTCTACAACTAAGAAGACAAATTGATATCTGACAACACTGCAGTGCTTCAAAAGGACGCATAAAACTCCATTGTTAAAAAGAAGCATGAAATATTAGGAACAGTGGACAAGGATAGTTCAACAACAACACCAGCCCCCAAACTTCTACCATAACTCACTGAATACATGTACGAATATCGCAATCTTTAAGATGAACAACAGGTATTAGATATTCTTCATAAACTGGACATGCAGAACAGAATATTTGAGGTGAGGTAGCTCTTAATAGAAATTTATAACAGAAAGTGTATAGATCTAGAAATATTATGCAAGATGCCAGAGCCTCCCACCATAATGGTTTAAGTGATAGACCCTGTGTTTATGATGTAGAAACCAAGAACAGACAGACATACATAGTTTCTTGTACTTTTTTAAATGTAATTTGATTGGGAGACCTGGATAATGGATATTATTACATAACGTGTGCTTCTGTTCCAATATATCACACTGAATAAACAGTTTGAAACATTTTTTTTGTCTTTGATGAGGTGAAGAGGACATCACATGGAGCAAAGGGCCGGTGTGACTCGACCCAGGGTCAGCATTTAGATAGATAGATAGATAGATAGATAGATAGATAGATAGATAGATAGATAGATAGATAGATAGATAGATAGATAGATAGATAGATAGATAGATACTTTATTTATCCCGAAGGAAATTCAGTTTCTCAGCTGCACAATAAACAACATCATTCAACAGCAAGACATAAAATAGTAAAAATGAGTGCATTGAGAATAGAATAAATAAAAAACAATAAATAAATAGCCCATGGTAATAAAAATGCAGGATTGCAGTGGAAAGTGCAAGTGCATAATAGTATGTGGGACATCATTCCCCTCGTTCCACAACTCCTCTCCCTCCCCTCCCCAGTGATGTGTTGTAAAGCTGATGGCTCTTGGCAGGAAGGACCTCCTGAGTCTCAGTCATAGACTGGTCTCAGTCTGTCTGTGGAGCAGTTGAGTGAGAACGGGCTCCTCTGTCCCTCCACCAGGTCAAGGGCAGCCTGCCCTGCACACTCAGGTTTTAGAGTTTAGAGTGAGCTCTGCCTGATTTGTTTTTATTTACTTTCAGATAATTGAGAAGAGAAATTCGTGATTTCATCATTAATATCTTTATCTGTATTTAATTTAATCGTGGTCAGAGAATTTCTGGCTCTGTCGTGGTCTATGCGAACACAGTTGACCTCCAGGTTTCCGGTGAACACGACCTTTTACTCCAGAAGGGGGCAGCACCAGTCTATGGGCAGCACTGACAGCATCAGCTGCACTAATAAGACCAGGAAGAAGACGCACCTCCTCTCGCAGTCCTCTGCGTTGGTAAAGTGACCTCTGTTGCTAGCTGTTAGCCGCCTCTGAAACAATGGCTCCACCAGTTGCAGTGTCGCCTTTGATCAAGGTTTGTGTCTCCACATTTTCTTTAAAAGCCGTCTGCTCGTGTCTCGTTGTAAAACGAGCCACGCAGCCGTGTTTCAGTTTGCTAACTAGCCTGCTAACTAGCAGCTAGTGAGCATGTTAGCCAGCAGCTAGCTGTAACCTGCCAACGTTACTGGGGTGTGCAGTCAAACACAGTAACAGTGCAGTCAAACACAGTAACTTTACTGATTACAGCTGTGCTGCATTTGATCTCAGTAACACAGCTGCTGAATATTATTGTGAAGAACAACGTGCATAAGTTACATGGAGCATCACACGAGTCGTTGCTGAAAGCTAATATAAGGGGCTGTCATTGAAACGCCTTAGTGGTAACCGATGGTTATAAATAGAAAAGTGTTAATTACAGATATTTACACCATGCGATGCGATTTAATAAATAATATGGTCCATCTGCAGCCAGTTATTAAATTCAAGCTGCCTCTGTTATCGCTCACCGCTGCAAACAGCAAAGTCACAGGTTGTTACATTTGGATGAAACCCACTGAGGTTGTGTTGTGTTTGCTATGTGGGTTGTGTCCCCCGGATAGAACCCCCGGATAGAACTTTAATTTCGGTCCGTTAGACTTGTGTGTACTAGCCTCGTAAACCAGCCTCTCCCAGAAATGCAATTCATTTCATTTCTGAGGGAGAGTCTGGCCTCATTCTGTGTGTGTGTGTGTGTGTGTGTGTGTGGAAGGGGGCACATTTTAGTTTGTAAAGGACTTTTTGTACATAAAAATAAAATTGAGCAAGAACAAAATGAGCAAGAGAGTTAAGGCAGGGGAAAAAAAATAGTAGTGATAAAATGGTAAAATCAATAATTGTAAGAATTAACAAAAAAACAAAAACTATGAACTAATAATAATAATAAAGATGTTTGCAGTTGTCCTTTTGAATGTCCACTGAGCCCACCCCTCTTGTATTTCCCAGCTGGCTGTTGCACTTTAAATGTAGTGACAGAGACTGTGTGATGTGAGCAGGTGCCAGGATATAAAGAGCTTTATTTTCAAGTAGGACACATGGAGTCAATGTAGTGAGGCCAGCACATGATCGATCAACACACGTTTTCATTCCAAGTCCAGCAGCACTGTTGTGAATTAGCTGTAGCCTCTTGATTGACTTTAGTTAGAACACCAGTAACAACAGGATGACAGTGATTTAATAATGCTGCAGTTTAGCCCTGTTGAATGTCAGTCGACTAATTGGAGATTTTGTGATTGTCATTAATGTGTTACCTTTCTTCCATTTCAGACAGCCAGGTATTCAGCCTTGCTTGCTGGCATCATCTATGGCAAAAGGAGATATGGTGCGTTATTCCAACTAATGATAATACAATGTCTTCAACAGCAGCAGTACACAGATGAACCCACTTAATCCACTAAATGTAACACGTTTTACACACCTTAAAATGACTGCCAGTTTTGTAACAGTTGTAATCTGCGCTAAATGTAGCATTTTACAGGAGGAGGTGGTGTGATCACCTATTAATTGATTTAGGCTCATTATAGACACATTATATACAAATGTTTCCTGGTGAAGGTCAACAGGATGTTTAGGTTAGGTTACGTAAACGGGGTCTATTTTGAAAAACAATGCATGATGGTTTGAATGTATTGTTTCAGATCACCTGAAGCCTATTGCAGCTGAAGAGAGGAGGATTGAAGAGGAGGAGAAAAAGGTCCGTGAGGAGCAGGAGCGCATTGCCAAGCAGCTAGCAGAAGGTAGCATCTTCAGTGTATAACACACCTGTTCACAATGACATCATGTACTTGGCCTAATGATTGTGAATGCTTCCAATGTAAAATCCCAGATTTGTTAATCTCAAACTTGTGATTTTCCTCCCCACAGCAAGTGAAGACACCATTCTGAAGTAAAGGTCTGGAGGGTGATGAGGATTTCCACGTAGATGTGCACTTTCTACCCTCTTCCTTGTTTTTTTTTGGAGTAACGATGACAAAGTCCGGGCACAACCAGTCAAGCACTCCCATGTTGTGGATGTGTTCACCGTAACCTTGAATAACACAACACTTCTCTGGATTGCCAGATACAGCTGTTTTACTTAAGTTACATGTAATAAGGCTCTTGAACTCAGCATTGTAAAACTGCAAATACAGCCTCATAAGTTATTATGCTCATGTTTGTAATGAAGCAATGTCATAAATACAGAAGTACATGATCACTATAGTCCTCGTCTGTGTTCTCCCACATGTGACCTCTAACAACTTTTAACCGTGTGAAACTGTTACAGCACATGTAATATTAGAGTGATGTCATGTTTTCAATTAAAACTCAAGTTATCATTGAAAAGATGAACAGACATTTTTTTATTTGTTCTAACAGGAAAATGGAAAAACATGTTTACCAACACCTTTGTGTCCCACTAGAAATATGACAGGGCTAATTTATTGCTCTGATGCATTTCAGAGCAGCATTTTTTTTAAAAGTACTGTATGTTAGAATTTTTTTTAATATTGTGCAATGTGCATTTGTTAGCCTTTTTTTACATACAGAGAGTGCAGGTTTTGAAAAGGGTTTAAGTTCACTTTATAATGGAGTATGCAGATAAATGTTAAAAATGCAGACTAAAAATCGAGAGAATCGGCAATATCGTAGAATCGCAATTTAAATCGAATCGCCATCCAAAAAATCGTAGAAGAATCGAATCGGGAGAAAAGCGTATCGTCCCAGCCCTAATGTGCACAGACAACTATCTCCATAAGATGGAAAATAGCAACTGGTATTTGAACAGGAAAACTGCCATATACATTACCTCTAAACTCCTCTCCCTGTTGTGTTACTAATGAGGTTTTGTGAGAATTGATACATGTTAATAAATTCTGATATTGTACATGGAATTATTGTGCAAAATATTACAGCCATAAAACACTTAACTTTTAACTTGATCTTGATGAAGACTCAAGACTGAGGTCAGAGAGACAATTGCTACATTCATCTGTAAAAAAAAAAAAAAAAAAAAAGTAAATTCTGACTGTTATATTTCAAGTTCAAAGTGTTTATTGTCATTTGCACAGTGGAAAGGTGAGTTTCCCTGACAATGAAATTCTTACTTTGCTGTCCTCGTCATAGAAGCCAGCAATTGATAAAAAGAGCAATTACAAAACAACAATAGTACAACACAACAACAACAATGAGCAGCAATAATAATAATAATAAAAGAAATAAAAGAAGAGAGAAGGAGGTATGATGTGTGTGTGTAATATGCACTATGTATAATAATAAATAAATAATAAATAAATAGTGTGCAAGTTGTGCATGTGCAGATGTGGTGCTACTGTGTGAATAATGAGTTACCGACTCCTATTGTTTAGGAGTCTGATGGCAGAGGGAAAAAAGGAGTTTTTCAGCCTAGAAGTCCTGCTTTTCACACTTCTGTACCTCCGGCCTGAGGGCAGAAGTGTGAACAAGTTGTGCTGGGGGTGGGTGTGGTCATTGAGGATGGAGGCAGCTCTCCTGTGGACTCTGCGTTGGTGGATGCTCTGCAGAGAGGGCAGTGGGATCCCGATGATCTTTTCGGCCGTCTTCACCACTCTCTGCAGGCGTTTGCGGTCCATCACTGTGGTGTTACCGTACCAGACGGTGATGCAGCTGGTCAGGATGCTTTCTACCACACAGCTGTAGAAGTTGCTGAGGATGTTCGTTGACATCCCAAACTTCCTCAGCCTCCTGAGGAAGTACAGACGTTGTTGGGCCTTCTTGACCAGCTGTGTGGTGTTGAATGCCCAGGTGAAATCCTCGCTGATGTGGACACCCAGGTACCTGAAGTTGCTCACCCTCTCCACCTCCAGCTCTCGGATGTATAGTGGCTGATGAGGTCCCCTCTCTTTTCTCATGTCCACTATCATCTCTTTGGTTTTGTTTGTGTTGAGGATGAGATTGTTGTCATCGCACCATGACACCAACCTGGCCACTTCCTTCCTGTAGGCTGCTTCATCCCCCCCAGTGATGCGCCCTATCACTGCTGTGTCATCCGCGAACTTTAAGATGATATTGTCGTTGTGGGAGGCGACACAGTCGTGGGTGAACAGGGTGTAGAGGATGGGGCTGAGGACGCATCCTTGTGGGGTGCCAGTGTTGGTGTTTTTCATACTTGCAGTTGCAGCCATGATTAGTTTTTAGTCTGAAAAAGACTAAAGCAGTGAATTTTGACAATTAGATACCAGCCCATCATATAACTATTTTTACAAGTGGGTTTTAGAAATGCTGATCTTTTTTTTTTTTTAAAGAAAAGAAACAGACATTACCGAGTCATTTCATAAGAGCAACTAAAAAATAGTGCAATTAAACATGCAATTAAAAAGAGAGAGAAAAAAATTCTTCCACTGATGATAGACTGAACCTTTTTTTTTTTTTTTTTTAAACAAATGAGAACTCATGTTGCTGAGGATCCTATGGAGATCTTGCAAAGAAAGACACAGGAGTCTTTTAAGATGCTCCAAGACTCATTCACTAGTGACTTGACCGGAGCACAGACATGTTCAGCCTGAGCTGTGTGTGTGTGTGTGTGTGTGTGTGTGTGTGTTTACAACAGGATCTTTTGTTTTCAGATTAGAGTTGCAGCGCTAACTCTTTACATCACGTGTCAGAGGCCTTACCTAATATCTTTAGGACAGGCTAATAGTAGAACAACAACAATAACAGGGCCGATTAAAAATACAGCTGGACTTACTGGCATGCTTCTCATCTTTACTTAGCTCTCACCGACTGAAGTGCAAAACAAAAATATCTCCTGAGGACTGGTGATGGAACTTGTTAAGGGTGAATGGGATTACAGTGATCTGCTTACAACATTTTTTAAATATACCACAACACAGCTACAATGAATGAATACAAAAACATATTGCACTGTTTATGACAGAATAAGAATACCCTTATTAAGGCAAGGCAAAGCAATTTTATTTGTATAGCCCGTTTTTACAGTTTAACAGTTTGTCTCAAAGGGCTTCACATGGCATCATAACAACATCCTCTGTCCTTAGACCCTCACATCCACTGAGGAAAAACTCCATAGAAAACCCTTTTAACAGGGAAAAATTGGAGAAACCTCAGGGTGAGCATCAGAGGAGGGATCCCTCACCCAGGACGGACAGACGGGACATAGATGTTGTTACAGACAAGAAAACAGTTTACAACAGAGAATGTGAGAAACATGGAAATGTTAACAACAGCTGAAGGAGGAAGCTTCTGGTAGGCAAGGGAGGCGGCGGTTGATGCAGAGGGATGGAACTCTGGTGGATCTGTGGAAACACAGAGAGAGTGCGAGACATCAAGGCCAAACTACAAAGTGCAACAGATAATGATAATGACAGTTCAAAATGTGCAGAGAGGAGAGGAGAAGAGAAGAGAGGAGGAGGAGGGGAGAGGAGAAGAGAGGAGAGGGCTCCATGCAACCAGATGTGTCCCCCAGCAGTGTTAAGTCTAGTCATAGCTATAAAATGGTTCAGAGCTACTTGAAGGTTTTATAAGTAGTTTATAAATATCAAGTTGATTTATAATCATAAATAAATAATTCTTTATAAGTTTTCATACACTGAGGCAAGCTCAATTTATTCTTATAAGTCATTAGTGAGATATGATCATGTAAAAATGATAAAAGCAGCCAATTAAAATCATTATCATTATTCATGACATACCATTACTTATAGCCTGTAAAACAAGCCTTATAGTAAATCTAGATACAATAAATGATGATCTTTACACCTGGTCAAAGGTGATTACTGATTGGAATAAAAAGGAATGTGTTTGACGACAATGTTTTTCCAACTTTATGGGCAACAGTGTATGATTTGCCATAATTTGGTCTACCTAGTAAAACTCTCTGTCCAATAAAATGCTGGCAGTGTTAACTTAACAAATAGGCGGTGAAGCAGAAACATACAGGTTTTGCAGGAGTTCTACAAAACTGGGTTGAACAAGTGACTGAGAGCTCGATAATGAAACCACTGTGAGTAAATACATGCACTTGCAGCAGCTAAAAGCAAAGTAACTCACAGCAGCTTTACACCTGTGAGCTAGAATCTGTGTGCACGTTGCTGATGCTGAGCTACACTTCCTGCAACACGCCTCAGCTGTTTCCTATATGACAGGTTTTCTCAGGATTACAGACTGAGGCTCTGGCAGCACTTCCAGACAAGATGACAGCACGTTACTTAACCAAAGGAGCGACAGCAGACAGGAACACCTGAGCCTCTGCTCACATAACAAGACAGGAATGTATTACTCAGTGCCCCTCTCCAGGCCCTTATCATGGAAACTGTGCTGTTTGGGTTATGAGGGTCAGGGTCAAAATGTTTGTCCTTTAAGCCCAAGAAACTTTAAGTATCCCAATGCAGAACCTATTGAAGACTACACTTTGTAGATTTTTGTTTAAGACAAATACAATTGTCTGTAGTTATCAATAACAAAACCCTTTATCCTTACAGTCTCCCTGCTGTTACAGGGAGATAATAACGTATCAGTATTAAAAATTAGGCAGTTTATTTTTGTCCCTAGTTCTCAAGGCCAGATGTGAGCGCAGTGAAACTTAATGACAGAACAGGAAAAACCTTTATAGCCAGTGATTACTTTACAGTTTGTGTACACAGAGAGAGGACATTTTATCTGAAAATGGTCAGAAAAAGAAGAGAAAAAAAATCATTAAGATGCCTTAATGATATTACATTATCACCAAGTTCAGAGTATACAACCCCCAAAATCATAATAAAATCAACTTATTTCATAGATATTAAACCTCATTAAGGTCCGACACAACTCTGTCCTGTTAACAACACATGGTCCTATTTCAACTTTTCATGTGACCTCAGTGCCCCAAAATACACCTGTATGCTCAGGTAAAAAGCTTCGCTGTGAACGTGTCCTCCCCCGCCCTCCTGCTGGGCATCTGCCATTATGTATCCCATTATGTAGCCCTGCAAACAATTACATAAAGCCTAAACACTGCTGAATGCAAGGGTTCATCAGCTTACAGGGGGATTTTGTTAACTGGATTAGCGGTAGATTTAAACTCTGCATTTAGGTTCAAGAAGTGAAAATAATCAGAGAGACTGTCTGAGCGCCGGGTATAAAAGGCTGCTGCACCTTCTCCTCACCACGCCTCAGACAACTGCAACAGCTCTGCACTGAAAACCTCCTGCAGCTTCACTCTGAATTTCAGGTAAGCAGATGCAGCTTTGCAGGGACCATCTGATACTTTCACCATGGAGTTGCAATCTGGTTTGACTGCAAACGGGCTCTTTAAATAACTAGAAGGAATTATTTTATTTTTTTTAAATTGGATAAATCACATTTTAAAGCAAACTGAACTTTGCTGGATTTGCATTTGCTCCTAGAATGGACTTCCAAATCTTTGCCCTGGTGGTGATGTTCGTGGCCTGCGTGGAGCAGAGCCTGGCCTCCTGCGTGGTGGACAGCTTCACAGTCAAACCGGACTTCGAGCCACAGAGAGTAAGTACAGAAAAAAGAACATGAACAGTAGAAGGAGAGAGGAGAAGCAGCTAGGAAGCTCCCACAGATAGAGACCAGTAGGAAAAAACAGGACATCATCAGTGTGTACTGCACATATCATTAGCTTACTGATGATGACATTCGTGTTAAAATAACTTGTATATTCATGTTTTGTGATGTTTGCTTTCACAACAGTATGCTGGAAAATGGTACGCTCTGCAGAAGAAAGACCCCGAGGGTTTGTTCCTGCAGGACAACATCTCTGCTGAGTACACTGTTGGAGACGATGGTTCCATGGTGGCCTCCTCCAGAGGCAGAGTCACTCTCTTTGGGTGAGTGACTGGCATTTTTACAAAGCTCTTTAGTCTGACTGTGATTGTGTTTAGACTAAAGAGACTAAATGTTTTCTTTCCTGCTACATGATGTGACATCTGTGTCTCCTCTTGGCCTCCAGGTTCTGGGTGGTGTGCGCTGACATGGCTGCTCAGTACTCGGTGCCCGACCCCGGCAACCCCGGCAAGATGTTCATGAACTACCAGGGACTGGCCAGCTACCTGTCCAGCGGCGGTAAGCTTCCTCAGTTACAGATAGAAACACAAACACAGGTCTCCCTCCCTCACACACAATTATGACTAACATGTTCTCTCTCTCTCTGCTCTTCCAGGTGACAACTACTGGGTGATCGACACAGACTACGACAACTACGCCATCACCTACGCCTGCCGCACCCTGAAGGAGGATGGGAGCTGTGAGGACGGCTACTCCCTGGTCTTCTCCCGCAACCCCCGTGGCCTCCCCCCCGCCATCCAGAGAGTCGTCCGCCAGAAACAGGAGGAAATCTGCATGGCCGGAGAGTTCCAGCCCGTGCTGCAGTCTGGTACGTACTCAGCCCTTCACATTCAGTTTCTAGCACTCCATGGTTTTGCTGGATGCTCTCCGATGCCAGAAAATTCTTAAAAAGAGGCTTTTGCAAGATTAGACAATTTCAAACTAAAGTGTCTTGGCTAAATAGTGCGTTCAACTCTCACTGTTCATGTTTGAGTCTTTGCTCTCTTACCTGTAAACCCACCTAATACTTGTTCTTCTCCCTGTGTTCTTTACAGGAGCTTGCTAAACCGGTCTTGCACTTTGTTGAGCAGCCCTTCGCTTTACTGGATAGATCATCCTGCCCAAGATAAAGAGAAAAATCCTGGTCTGCTTACGTTTCCCTACGTTCCACCAGCAAGGAGAAAATTATCAGATGAACTCAATTCAAAGCCCCGTGAGAAAATGTAATTAGCACTGCCAAAAAGAAAACAATCCGGTTGCCGGTTGAGTGAATGTGAATATTACAGAACCACCGTGAAGTATTGTCACACTGATGGAAAACATCTGCTCTGTGAAATCATTGTTGGTATTGTTGGTGACAATAAATTTTGTAAAGAAAGTTTCTGTGGTCCTCGTCTTTGATCGGTTGAAGCTTGGATTGATCCAACTTTTACTCATCTTGTTCACAAACACATTAAAAAACACATCATGTGGGACTTTTCAAGAAACTAAACAGAATAATAACTCATTTAAAAACAGATTACAAAAGATAACAAAACATTTTCTGTTTATGTCACAGTGTGATCAGTTAGACACTAATCTGACTGTTCACTGACATTATGCATTTTTCCTCTCCTTTTGTATTGAGTATGACATTTGTGATGTCAAGTATAAAAAAAAAAAAAAATCAACAGTTAAATCAGGTCATATTCTTAATTTTCTTATCATCATTAAATCATGTGAAAACACCAAAATCAACACTGAATTGACAACACAATTATGTGTATCCAAAATGGGATAAATGTTATTATGCAGTTCTTCTGTTGTATATGTATCAATCCTCTGCTAAAAATAGTCCTCAACAAACGTGCTGGCACAAACACTCCTTGTATTAATGTCAAAAAGAATGAATCAATAATTTATGTTTCCTCATAATGTGATTGGGCAGATGAAATAAATGACCTATAAAATATATAAATCCCTTGAGCTCTAAAAGAGTATTTACACTGTACAAGGCAAGGCAGCAACATAAGGTGAATGCTTCCAGAGCTGAGCCGTGTCTATTGCTCCTCTGAATACTTCTCTGGCAGCGAGTACTGTCCAGGCCGGCCCCAGTAGTCCACAGCTCGCACTCTGTACACACCATCAACTTGTTGGTTCACTAGAGAGCAGAACACAGTGTGGTGTTATTTTCATGACTGCTTTGGTGCTCACTGCCATCACTTGTTATTCACTTACCAGGTGAGTAGACATGTGAAGTAAAAATGGTGTCCTGTGTATTAATCCTGCTGAACTTCTCGTGGTCTGTGGAGAACTCCACTTCGTATGTCTTGATGCATCTGAAAATAAAATAAAATAAAGGGGGGGGGGGGGGGGGTGAATAAATGAGTGCTTAGGGTCATTTATCCACTATTTCCATATTCACTGCATGTCAACACCATGATACAAGGATTAAATCTACTACACTGCTGCATGTAGTATTAAGACCTCTGCAGAAGAACCAGTGTTTACTTTCTCTCCTTTACAATTATGTCATGGTGGCAAATACATGAAAAGACAGAATCACGTGTGTGCACGTACTTGGAGCCGACACAGTGATCAGACCAGATGATCAGGACTTGGCCTTTGGTGATCCTGATGAAGCGTAATCCATTCACCTAATGAAAAGGCAAATATAGTTCAGGCTTAATCAGTGTGTCTTTAGGAATACACTCCTGTACATTTAGGACACAACTGGATTCATATTTATTTATTTTGCTCTTTTTTTAAATTTTATTTTATAGCAAGACAACATACATACAACTCACACATACATACAGGACAAAACACACGAGGGGGGAGAGAGAAAAAAAAACGAGGGCGGGGTTGCAAGAGTGTCATCCAGTGTTCATATAAAGGAAAAGAAAGACATACAAATCAATAAGGCTGTTGTAGACAATGTCCCAGTGATCTTCCATACTTTTATCAAAGTCTTTTAGCAGGCACGCTGCCCGTTCCATATTCAGGAGATCTAGAAATTCTCCAAGCCATGACTCTCTGGTGAAACAACCCATTTTGCGGACTTTCCAATTCATAAGAATGAGTCTTTTAATTATAAGACAGCCCAAAGTCCAGAGCCGGTCTACTGTGGCTCCCGCAGTGTTGACTGGTCTTTTACCAAGTAGGCAGATTGTTGGACAGATACTGTAGGAAACTTGACCTTAAAAAGTGATGACATATATGATATAGCATCTAACCAGAGAGATTTAACTGCTGGACAGTCCCACAGTAGATGAAGCAGTGTGCCTCGAGTGCCACAGTTGTGCCAGCATAAGTCTTGGTGTTCCTTATTCATTTTGGATAATTTAGCTGGGGTGATGTAAGCTCTGCATAAAATCTTGTACTGTATAATTCTAAATCTCACACATTTCTAAGTATAATAATATATACTATTATGTTATACTAATATAATATAGCATAATATAACTGGATTCATATTTAAATAATTGTGTTGCTTCACAAAGGTCAGTAAGGTCAGTGAGGTCTTGAGGGAGAATCTGTCGGTGTGAAACACACTGAAAAAGAGCAAGAGTGTAGCTGAGTTTTTGTGGGTGTGTGTGTTGGCACTAACCTGGTTGGGCACGGCTTTGGGCTCCGCACAAACATGGATGAGGAGAACGGAGGGTACCGGCAGTTTGGCCTTTAGGGTCAGAGAGTCCCCTGCAGGAACGTCCCGGGGACCGTCAACATGAGGGTCCTGACACAATCATCGCACATCATCAGTGGGTCAAAGAATTTCTCAAGTACTTCACATAGAAGGGAGGAGGCTTCCTGTTTACCTCAACTCCTCTCAGGCGTCTGAACTGCTCTGCTGTGGGGAAGTCGGGGCGGCCCATACTCTGCCACAGCTGGTACAGGTTGGTCACATTGTTGTCCAGGTAGTACGTGACATACACAAGACCTGGATAAAGAGAAGAGACAGAGCAGAGGGGCGCTGTTTAGCTCATTTTTTTTATATTGTGGAAGTTCATTATGTCCGAATGTAGTATTTAGTTTTTGGCATGTTCGGAAACTGTTAACAAGGTATGGAAAACAACTTCTTGTCTTGGAAAAGAAAAAAGGAAAACTAAAAAGGTGTTTAGCTCAGTTGGTGGAGCAGCCGCCCCATGTGTTGAGGTTGCAGTCCTCACTACAGGCGGCCCCGGTTTGAGTCCTGCATCGAGTGGCCATTTCCTGCATGTCATTCCCTGTCTCTGCCTTCCCCTTTCCTGACCGTGCTTTCCATTAAAGGCGAAAAAGCTAAAAAAATATACTTAAAGCCCCAGTATGTAACTTATTTGGCTTTTTATTAGCAAAAATCAAATATTGCTTTCACAAATACGTATTTCACTGAAGTCAAATCACACCCGCATACAAATGAAAGCTTTCTCGTACCTTAGAATGAGTTGTTACAAGTCGTTACAAATACATAAGTGGGTGACGCACCGAACTGAGGCGGCCATGTTGCATCGCCATTTTTTACGTTGAGTGGCAGCGTGACCGTAGGTAACCACGGAAACTCAGCGGAGCTGTCGGCTCGGCCTGTTAAAACTGTCACCACTGTGTAGTGTGAGGAAGGACGGAGGCACTGATGTTGCATTCAGGTGCAGTCAGGCAGACGGCCGTCAGCAAACCAACCAGATGTCATTTTACTCCACCAGAGAAAGACGGTAAAACAATTCCACATCACCATGACAACATATTGTCACGCCTGTATTGTTTTGCCTTGTGCCGGCGGACCACTTGTTTACATAGACGCTTGTTTATCCTGTTACATGCAGCGTCTGTTGTCTGTCTGACTTCTGCCCGATTTCACCTGAATGCAACATCAAGAATACGTTCAGATATGCAACCGCACTGCTAGATGAGGGGAATTCCTACACATTATACCTTTAAAAGAAAGAAAAAAAAGAAAGAAAGAGACAGAGCATAAACAGACATTAAATAAAACAATTTGATCTTGAATGACCTGAACCCTGACAGAAGTGGCTTGAACTGACCCTTCTGGGCAGACAGGCCTCTCAGTGAGATGGTCACATCATCGGTGTTGGTGGAGGTGCTGTTGTCGTCACTGTTGTAGACGAGCGCTACTGCCTGCCAGCTGTCCGAGCCCCCGGCCGGCGCAGGCTTGTGGCTGCTGGCCAGAACTCCCACTGTGCTGTTGCTGCTTCCTGCTACGTTCAGAGCCTGAGCCAGCACCTGGGTCTCTCCTGAGGGTTAAATCATACCCGGAGGAAAATTCAACCAGTGAATTCAATCTGTAACACCTCAATCATATATTTCCTACATAAGCGAGAAGAGTCACCTAGCAAAGCCAGCAGGCCCATGACAGTGAGGACGGGCTTCCTGAGGAGTTGCACGTGCGGCGGCTGGGTGTTGTTGACCTGGAAGCGAGCAGTCAGCGTGCGCTGGGTGAAGGGGTGCGGGTGGTAGCTGAGGAAGGCGTTGTCGTTGCTCAGCAGGGTGTAGTTGATGGTGCTGTTGGGGTCCGCCAGCAGCAGATCCTGGTGCTGGTTTATGACCTGTTGAAGCCAGCAGGACAGAGGGTTGGTTACCCAGACAGGGTTTAAATTAGGCCGAAAAGAGGCCTTAAATTAGAAGAGTTGTAAATGGATTTCCAACACACAGACTAATTAGATATTACTAACACATGGACTAATGAACTGAAGTAAACAAGGTTGGAGTAGCTCTAATCTTCTGTCAGGGAATCAGCTACTTGATTCAGGACTAGACTAAGTCTAGGACTATTTTACACCAAGACTGAGAAAGATGATTTCTGTTAGACTGCATCAAAACAAAGTTTATGTCTAGAACTAGCCCCAACATCTTTCTGGTAGTCCACCCCAGTATGTATACAGTGAGAGTGAACTGGTTAGACATTATATGAATGATTTACAGACAGTTACATATACATTAATAATAATTACTAATGTTTCTTTTTCTCCCCCCCCCACAGTAAAGCGACCTTGGTTTTCTTGAAGGCGCTATACAGTAAATTACAGTTATTATTAAATGGGTCATTGTGAGAATAACCACCTTCCAATTTGAAATGCATTACTGTATTTCTAATAGCGAAATTACAGGTTCATCTTTACCATCTAGTGTTCAAACAAGATCTGACTCTCTGGGTGTATTTTGTGTATTTTGGATTTTGGGGTTGCGTTGCCTCACCTTCACCACCATGGCAGCGTAGGTCACATCAGCCCTCCACTCCTGAGGCCTGGACCAGCCCACCAGAGGATCCGCCTCATCGTTGTACACCGGGAGACTGCGGAACCGAGGGAAACGCTCCTGGATCTCCCCCACTGTCTGCACCTCCTGCTGGAGGATGGGCAGTGATTGGCCTCCTCCCTGAAGGACGCAGGACACAATGTAGTAGATTAATGTATTGATAGATACAGTATATTAACTCAGGTGATTGTGTAGTGTAGAGCCACAGCAGTGTCATCGTTATCCTTGTGTTTGTGCCTCACAGAAAAGAGCAATCCGTATCATTTGCAATGTAAAGTACAATGACTTGTTCTTGAGGGCAGCTGCATTGAAATTTCTAGATTTGATTAAATTAAAAACTGTACAAATTGCCTATAGGGCGAAACATAATCTACTACCTGTTATTATCCAAGGACTTTTCTTTGAAAGGAAAAGTGCCAAGAGGTATGACCTTCGGGGGAAACATAAACTGGCACAGCAGCTCACAAGAACAACCCTTAAATCTATGAGTGTCTCAGTTTGTGGAGTAATTATGTAGAATAGTTTGGCCGAGAACATTAGAAATAGTAAAAGCCTAAGTGAGTTTAAAAGGGAGTTAGCAACAGATGTTTGATTTGTACAGTAGGGAAGATGGGGGTGGTTAAATAAAATAAAAATAAATAAATAAATAAATAAATATATATAGGACAAATAGGACTGTTGAGAGTTCGCAATGTTTTTGTTTGTTTGTTTGCTTGCTTGACTTTTACTTATTTATTTGTTGTTACGTATGTCTTGATGGTGTCTTTATGTGTCTATATGTATGTAAACGGGGGATGGAAATTTAAAAGCGATGCTTCGTCCATCCCCTTGTTGTTTTCTAACTGTGCTGTTGCTGTATTGGTATGTTGGTGTCTGTTCTGTCTGCTTGCTGTGGTCTGGTGTGAAATAAACTAGAAACTATCACCCATTAGTTACAGAGTCAATAAATATAACAGATGCATTCAGCCATTCTGTGCTTTGAAATGTTCTCAGAATCACTGATGATTTTCTGTTTCCGTTTCCGTTTTCTGTTTCCGTCCGAGGCTCACCTTCTTGTGCAGTGCGATGTAGTCGATCCTGATCCCCGTCTCTCCGGTGAAGTAGTTGGTGCCGTTGTAGCAGTGCTGCAGCATGGCCCAGCAGTACGGTGAGTGTGGGGGAGGATGGCAGGAGTCCCCTGGACCCCCAAACCTCAGGAGAGTGCTGGCAGCACGCAGACCCTCCGAACAGGCATCATAGTAGTTCAGAAAGCCTAAACAGAAGAACCAGAGAACCTCATGCTCACAGTATTGCCTCATCTTTATCGAGATCAGGAACCATATCTTCTGAAAATACTTATAGACAATCATTGTTGGTAAAACTCTCCACTGAACCCAAACCATTACCACACCTAATGTATGAAATAGCAGACTGGAAAGTTGCACTGAAAATAAGTGACATAAAAATGTTGTTGTGTAGGATGTTACGGTTTCACCTTGAAGTGACACGGTGACATTATCAAAGTCGTGGTTGTTGGGCTCGTTCCATGTCTCAAAGTTCCACTGAGAAACACTGCCCAGGCCGTACCTGTCTGTGATTCACAATCAACAGTCAACATTTTACATTTGATCAAAAAATCTACTTTATTTCACTGTGGAATACAAATGTATGTAAGTAAAAGCAAAAAAGGCAAGGGTGAAACAATTGTCACAAAACATTTTTTATGATGTTTCAGCCAGTTTTGGCCAAACCTGCCTCTCACTCTATTAATGTTTTTTTTTTTCAAATTCAGGTTTTGTGCATTATGATTGTGTGGCAGGTTAACAACACATATTGTAAACATATACAACACAGTAATGACAAAAGCAGCAGCACTGAGCACTCACTCACCGATGTACCTCTTGGCTATGAGATAAACCAAATTCCTCCACTCGACCACTTGTGATTTGTCCTCAAAGTCAGTGAAGTAGTTGGAAACACTGCCCATCAGTTCAAAACCTGAAGAACACAAATGTAACAAAGAAATGACTTCTACTTTAGATTCTAGTAGAGAACATTAGGGGGAGTTAACTCACTCTACACCAGTGGGTACACCATTGGTACATCAATTCAACTGCTTGTTAACACAAATATAATATTACAAGGCCAATTGCATAGCATTGACATGGTGTGCAAATCTAGTATTAGTATGTGGAATGAAGGGGTTTAAGTGACTTTGAAAGGTCAGACAGGTCTAAGGTTTTCAGACACTGCTGATCTACTGGGATTTTCATTCACAACCATCTCTGGGGTTTACATAGGAAGGTCTGAAAAAGAGAATAACAAGCAGTTCTTTATGTGAAAATTCTGTGTTGAAAAGACAATAGAAACGTAAATAACCACTGGTTGCAACTAAGGTATGTAGTAAGCGCGTTTCTCAACACACATGCTGAACCTTCTTAGCTGGCAACAAGGCCCTGAGGCTACAATTCGCATAGGATCTCCAAAATGGGACAGTAGAAGACTGAAAAAACATTGCCTGGTCTGATGAGGCTTGATTTCTGCTGCCATGTTAAGATAGCACGATCAGAATTTGGTGTAAACAAAATGAAAGCATGAATCCATCCTGCCTTGTGTCAAGAGCTCAGGCTGCTGCTGGTGGTGGTTTAATGGTGTGGGGAATATTTTCCTTGGCTTACTTTGGGCCCCTTAGAGCCAGGTGAACAGCCGTCCTGAGTAATGCTGCTGATCATATCCATCCCTTAATAACCAGTATCATCTTCTGATGGCTTCTTCCAGCAGGATAATATGCCATATGACAAACCTCAAAACATCTCAAACTGGTTTCTTCAACATGACGATGAGTTCACTTGACTCAAACTACCTCCAGTCACCAAATCTAAATTCAATAGAGCTTTGACCTTACAGATGTGGTGGAACACAACATTTGCTGTCATGTCATGAGCCAAAACATCTAAGGAACATTTCCAGCACCTTGTTTAATCTAGAGCACTGTAAAAGAGAGTAAGGACACCTCCATTGACTCCCGTGGTAAGAGTTTTGCGCCCCAAGTGGCAGGATATGGGTATTGCAAAAGCGCCCAGAAAACTCATTCACTCCAATGTATGTGTGTTGCCCACTTGCTTGTAAATTGATGAAAACGGCCGTGTTTTTGTTTTTAGGTGTCTTGGTCATATCAAATTATACTTATAATTTGTTTATTACAAAATGTTGATTGAAACTTTAATGTAGACAACTATTTTTTTGTTTTTGTTTTTTTACTCGCCTATGTGTTAATATTTATCTGTAAAGGATCCTCAATGATGCTATTCCGTGGGTGATCTATAAATATCCTTAAATTATTGAAAATACCACACAATTGCTCATTCACCAACAATGCAGATCAGGAGGCGCTTCTATTGAACCAATGCGTGTTGTTACCTTTTATACAGTCTATGGTCATTACTCTCATTTCCAGTGCTCTAGGTGAATCTATGGCACTAGGAATTAGGGCAGTTCTGAAGGCCAAAGGGTCCAACCTGCTATTGGCAAGGTGTAGCTATCAAAGTACATCACAAAATCATGAAGTTGATGTTTTCCAGCCTGTGGTGGTGTTGGTGTATACCTGGTCGGAGTCCATTGATCCACAAGAGCTCTATCAGCTGGTCCAGTTTAGTGAAGTTGTACTGAGGTGGTCCTCCAACATCTCTACAACACCAGAATCACACAGTTTCCAATTATCATCAAACACTTCCAAACTAAATCACACTAAATGGTCCACTTTCTTTCACAAGTAGTTCATGTTCAGTGTTGGCTCACTTACTGGGCAGTGACCAGCTCCAACATCCAGTGTATCCTGACCTGCTGGATCCCTCCATGGGGGACTGAGCCCACGTAGGCCAAGTTCAGCTGCTGGTCGATGCTCAGGTCAAACTGGTGGGCCTGGGTGTGAGGGAGAGGAGGGCTGGACACAAACAACAGCTTCCTGTTTGCTTTTGTGAGGGATCAGTCACACAAATGTAGATCTAAAATAAGCCAAACATCCCAGCTCATACATTTACAACATGTAACGTTACATGATTTCAGAACATAGTTGTGTCATTTGACAGGATTTATCATTCAAGATAGAAAACATTTGCACTATCCTGAGCATCTAGGTCTATTTCTGAGGAATATATTATTGATATAGTCGCTATCGTGATGTGACATGATTTACAGATTCTCTCCATTGGTTTGGCTCATTTCTGGAAACAGAAATTACATTCTCAAATGTACAACACCACAGATCACTTGCAAAAGCGCATCTCTCTCTCAAAACAGTTCACCCATGTGTCAAAACTAAGTTTCCTTCTCATACAAATAGTCAGTTTCCCCAAAATGCATCGTCCCGTTGTTTGTTGTTTGTTTTGTCACTATGGCAGAGGAGCATTGAAATGTCCCTCATGTCCACCTCTCAGTCTGAGCCCAGTGTTTCATTGACAATAGTTACTGCACTATTTTTTTGTCTAGCTTAACAGAATACAATTGTGTATAATATAAAATAAGAAAAATAAAATACATTTTAAAAAATAATTTAAAAAAAAAGAGTAAGAGTAGCTTACAAGGTTTGACATCACACATTGCACTCATATTGTCAGGGAAAGGTAGCAACTTTTATTCACACGTAAAGTAACTTCCATTCATCAGAGAAAAAAGTAAAAAAAAAAAAAAAATGTATACAGCATTATACTGTAATATAAACATATGAACAAAAACAAGGACAATTATAGCCTACAGTGCTGTAAATAAATAGATGGTATGGTATTATGTTCTGGACTAATTTGACAACTGAACAGACTCTTGTGCATGTGATGACTTATAGAATGAAATGAGGCTGACATGTTTTGGAGAGAACAACCATGACTGAGAAACAATCAATCAATCAATCAATCAATCAATCAATCAATCAATCAATCAATCAATCAATCAATCAATCAGTCAATCAATCAATCAAATCTTGGAAATTGTGCTAACTGCAAATTTGCAAAGATGTACGAAATCATTTGCAACTTGATGAAATGAATGAGAAATACAATTCTGTTGTCAACATTTGCCAAGATGTTTGGAGGTCCATGTTGTTTCGAAAAATGAGCCAAACCAATGGAGAAAAACTGTAATACCTTTTATCAATCACAGAACAGAGAAATCAACCTGCACTGATTTGTCCAGCTCAACAAACGGTCAACTTTCTGACTACTACTGCTCATTGCTGACTGGGATATACAAACACAAATATATACGACCTACCAAAAACCAGTGCTTCTCCAGAAGTGTTTGAGGTCTCCTATTGCTCTCCCCACATCTACCGAGATGACATGTGAAGCACCGGAGGCTGAGGTACCGTTAACAAGTAAAACTAAGACAGACACAGTTTGCCACTGCATGGCTGCGACCGGACATCAACTTAGCACGTCGATGAGCTGCAGATCAACCAGCTGCACCCTGACACGTCTGACGCATTGTAGGAGAAAACATGACCGATCCGTACCCGGAACGCGATCCGTTCCAGACGCTTCTGCGCATGCGCACTCCCCCCTTCTTTTAGTTTACGGCAGACACCGCGGATATGGATGAAAACATAGACAGTCTATGAGGAAAAACACAAGCACGTCGCAACGAATTCCCCTCTGTTCTATTTCTGATTAAATTAAATGTAATGTAGACCAATCAGTTAATTGTAAAACATTTATTTATTGATGTAAATGTGGTGATTTCTGCACATACAGACAGCAGCAAGTCAGCACTGCTCCTCTGACCAGCACACACCTGAAGCTTCACTTTTCATTTACACAAACTAATCAATGAGACCATAAATTAATCTGCTCCTTTCTCCACCGGCATGACGACGTCTGGGTGACCGGTCGATCACCTCAGCCGGCCGGCTGCTGCCTCTGAGATGAGCCGAGCAGCGAGCTAACGTTAGCTCCCGGTGACTGCTCCCAGGTAGCTGCTCCCAGCTAGCTCTGCACTTCTCCCAAAACCTCGGAGCAAACTTCCAAACAGACGTCAATTGGATAAACTGACCACAGATTAGGACTCTAAACTGTGACTTTCTCGCATGAAAAAATATTTAAAATGAATAAAGTGACGTTTTAACAACGCTACGGCGGACTTTTAGCTGCTCTACTGCTAGGCTACCAGTTAGCATAGCTTTGAAGCTAATGCCGTAAAACGGCGCATGCGCAGAAGTCTGGAACGGATCGTGTTCCGGGTTGCGATATTTTTTTTCCTACTATGGCCACCTATGGCCACGCTAAGACCCGCCTTACTCCACCTCTGATTGGCTGCCTCTGCAAGGCTAAGCCTATCCCTGCATCTTACCCTAACCTTAACCACTCCCTTCACACGCCTAAACCAACCGTCTTTGCCTAAACCTAACCGTCAGAGTCGAGGGCATCGTGATAAGCCAATCAGAGGCCTAGTAAGGCGGGTCTTTGCCTGGCCATAGCAGGAAAAATTTTTTTGCTTCCGGGTTCATAAACCGTCTTTGTTCCGGGTACGGATCGGGCACTGACATCTGGCACTGACATCTGTCACTGACAACGGCACAAACAGCACAATTTGGTAAAAAAAATAAAAAAAATAAATGGCATGATAACCTATAAATAAAAAATAATTGTCCCTTTGTATTGGTACATTTGTTTACAGTGAACTATCCTTTTACAAAACATATTATGAACAACCTGAAATTTCTTGATAAAAATATGTGCAGTTTCAACAATATTAGGCCACTTCTGTCTTCTATGTAATTTTCACACTTGGCAGATTCATCCCGAGGGCCAGGCTGGGCCCTCTGCCGGGCGGTTTTGGCTCGTGGGCCACATATTTGACACCTCTGGTATAAAGATGGATAGATAGATCTGCATGCCACAGCATCTATACAGTGAATACAAACTAGGTTTCTTTGGAAAACACACACAACAAGAAGCTGTTAATGGAACATTTATTTTTTAAAAAAAGTTGGGAGAATCAAGAAGGCGTGAAAGGAAAAAAAAAATCTGATGTCATTTACATTTGAACTCAAAGATACTGTTAAACAGCAACAGTTATACACAACCATTTACACAACCTGTACAAATATTTTTTCCTGCATATTTGCAATTTAAATTCAAAATAACTTAAATAGGTTTCTATGTAAAAGTGCAAATCCATATGCGTGGGATGTCTGTGAGTAAGACCATGGTGACAGAAGGGTGCCTTTATGACTTGTAAGGCATCACAAGCACAGTTCAACATATACCAGCTCTACTGTTTGAAGCCGTCATATATAATGCGTTTAATATACAACATCCACGTCTCGTGTAATTATGATGCCTTACATTGCATTTAGCTACTGATCCACACATTCTCTCATACAAATCAATATTGTAATGACAATAAAACGGTCTCAACTCCTGTGATTTGACAGAGAGCCTTTCTCAATCGAACGTGTCCAGCCCTGAATAAAACCGCTAAAAAACATTTCAGTTCAGTGTCTGTAGTGTCGTTAGGTTCAAAGTTTGGAAAGTCAGCATTTAGGCATACAATGGCAACAATGCAGTGTTACCTGTTTGGTAGTGTTATTATACGTTAGCATTAAAATCACAGTTACCAGAGGCCATTCTGTACAGGATGAACCCATATCCAGTGGGGAAGTAGTAGTCCACAGATTTCAGGCTTTTGACAGTGAGACAAGTGTGTTTGTGTGTGTAGAGGTGAAGGGTGAGTGATTCTCCACAGTCACAAGGCATGAGGCGACACAGAGTTAATGCTGATACTTCAAAGTCTCTACAAGCATCCTCCTGATTGGTGCGGAGGGGGGCGGGGGGGGGGTGGGGGGTAGCCCACACACGCTATTGGGCCTGACATGCTTCTGTATTGACATGCAGCCGATGCAGAAAGGAAAAAGAAAAAAAAAAACGGTGTCATCACCACGAGTAGGAGAGTATTATACAGCATATCTGCTCACAAAGCACTGGTCACCATGGGTTCTACTGGACAGGAGAACTGGAAATGTGCTAGGTAAAGAAAAGGTGTTCAGGCATTTGCAATACAAAGGAGAAAATAACAAGCATCAAGTCTTTGTGTGTGATGTAACACAACTACGACTTCTGCTCGGCTCCTGCAGCAGCCTGGGCTGCGCTCTCTGGTTTAAGGATCTGGTAGGTGATGAGGTACTCTGGGTAGGCCTGAAGGAAGAAAACACCATGACATTAGTCAACATGACAGAGCAGGTGTTTGATGTTTTTCTGTACCGACTACTGGCAGGATTTAGGAAGAGATGGATCACTTACCTGCTCTCCTCTGTAGATGACATACTCGGCGTATGCTAGGCCGTTGACGCTGGGCCGCCCGATTACTGAATGATGTCCTGGAGGAGCGTGGGCCATCTTCATGGCACTGAACTGTAGGAAGGATTTCCCTAGGGTCACTCGACAAAACAGCATTTGCCTGCAAGTTCAAGACCAGAGATGAAAAGTTAGACAATAGTATACTGCAATCGAGACAGTAGGGATGCACCGATGCATCGGCCGACGCCAATGGTCTGCTCGTTAACTGCCAACGGCCATCGACAAAAAAAAGATGACGTTCACCAATGGCAGTGGCTGATGTTTATGTTGGTTTAAATGCCACATGACCGCTGTGCTCGGGAGGAACCTTTCTTTTTTCCTTTTTTTTGGGGGGGGTATTAGTGGTGCAATGGCTCAGCATTGATCCGTGATCTGTTCGGATCAATATCTTCGGCACACATGTGATCCGCGGATTGATTTATGCAAAAATTTGCGAGCATGTTTGCACTTGTTAAGTGCAGCGTGGTCATGGCGAGCAGAGGAACGGAGGAGCTTCAACGCCCCACGTCATTTAAATCCCCTGTATGGGCTTAATACACCCGTTAGAGAAGAACTCGTCTGGTCCATAGACTGTAACAAGAATGGACGTAGCACCTGTGACGTCACCCATTGGTTTGGGGGAGTCTGTTTTGTGCCGCTACTACGGGGGTTTGAACTGCACCATGTTGGATTTTACTTGCCATATTTGGAGAGGTGCGGTGGTTAGCCGGCCGAGGGCCCGCCCACTGGCCTCGAAGCAGTGGTCTCCAGACCTGTCACTCAACGTTTCCGCGCCCTAATTGGCAAGAATTTTAAACCTGATAATAGTAAAACGGTAGACTTAAAAAAAAATCACCCCCCTCAGAGTGTGTGCGGGGGTAGAAACTATCGGTTGAGACCAAAAAAATAAATGGTACCAGGCTGTAAATATGTTTTTTAAAGCTGTAAAGTTGGCTATTTTAACATGGTGGTCAATAGAGAGTTGCTCCCTTCTGGTACTAGCCCCCAGCGACAGCCGAGGGGATTGCAGTTTTTTGACCGTCTCAGACCGACAACTGCCCCCTCTTCCTTACTGTCCTACCAGAGCACTCCGCTCCCAGAACGCAGGTCTGTTAGTGACTCCCAGTATCTCTAAAAACAGACTGGGAGGTAGAGCCTTCCGTTACCGGGCTCCTTTACTGTGGAACCAGCTCTCTCCATGGGTCAAAGAGGCAGACACTCTAACTACATTTAAGTCTAGACTTAAGACCTTCCTTTATGACAGGGCTTTTAGTTAGGGCTGGTTCAGGTAGCTCTGAACCATTTTATAGCTACGCTGCTATAGGCTTAGACTGCTGGGGACACATCTGGTTACACAGAGCCCTCTCCTTTCCCCTCCTCTCCTCTCCTCTCCTCTCCTCCCCTCTCCACTCCTCTCCCCACCCCTCCTCTCCCCTCCTCTCCTCTCCTCAGTATATTTTTGAACTGTCATTTTCTGTTGTACTTTGTAGTTTGGCCTTGGTGTCTCGCACTCTCTCTGTGTTTCCGCAGATCCACCGGAGCTTCATCTCTCTCTCACCCTGAGGTTTCTCCGATTTTTCCCTGTTAAAAGGTTTTTCCATGGAGTTTTTCCTCAGTCGATGTGAGGGTCTAAGGACAGAGGATGTTGCTACGATGCCATGTAAAGCCCTTTGAGACAAACTGTTTGTAAAAACGGGCTATACAAATAAAATTGCCTTGCCTTGCCTCGGTCTGGTCGCTTTTTTTTCTAACCTCCGCCTGGCCACGTGCATTTGTTTACAACGAAGCCAGCGAGAAGTCAATAAATGGAGCGGTGGAGCGATGGATTAGGTAACTGTCATAAACATTATGTTACGCAGCGCGTCTGTGTCGGTGTCGCGGTGCCACAGAGACAAGAGCTGGGACACGGACACGGGGCGGCCAGGTAGCCTACTACACTGATGTTGCAACGAGAGAGACAGACAGTCACAAGTCATGTAGTTAACTATCACAATTACTCTGGGGCTTTTTAATTGAGGTAAAAATGGAGCATAGCCACGGGAGAAATCCTGCTTAGTTCCTTTATCAGTGTACGTTATATACAGATTATTTTTAGTTCATCAACCATTTGGAAAAAAAGCCTTTTATCATTCTGTCTCTGTTCCACACGCCACTGATCCAAACAACTGATGGCAGAGCACTTTGCGGAGCCTGCCAGTGGAGGAGTAGGCTACAGTTACTGAGCAAGTTGGTTAATTGCAGATAAAGGGGGTTAGGGAGAGAAGTCTAAGTAATTTGACATATTTAAGCATTTTATTTAAAAAAAGTAATGCTATAGTTAGGATACTTTTCCTGGTAACTAATTACTTTTACCATGTAGCAACTCTATTACTAACTCTAGGCCACTGTAAGTGTTTTAAGGTTATGTCAACTAAAAATTGACATTAAAGGTTGTTTTTGTTTCATAAATTTGTCTAACTGAATTTGTGCTCATTAAATAATAATATGATGAAGAGCTGAAAGACTTTTAAAATACAGTAGTTCAGTAATGTTTCTGTGGCACCAAAGACGGAATAAATAGGCTAACAAAAAGAAAAGGCATCAGCATCGGTCATCGGCCAAGTTGTTATTCTAAACATCGGCATCGGCCCAGAATTTCACAATCGGTGCATCCCTATGAGACAGTGTTGTGGTTCAGTTTGAACCTGCACTTTTGAAATTGGATCGTGTCAATCAAAGTTACCTGTGGCACAGGTAGCAGGAGCGGTCTTTGTGCGTTGGGCAGCCTGTGCCTCCACCGATTCCGTAGACATACTGATTGCTCTTTGAAGAATTTTCTGCAAAGTAGATCCCTGCTCCAAACATCCCTCCTATGTAAGCATGGCGCTCATCAAAGCCTTTGTGGATGATGGCATTGATGAACGGGGAACCTGAAGAAACAGGGACAGAATGATATTATATACAGTAATGCAGACACGCAGTACTGAACATGATTACGAACAGATCTCTGAGGAATAAAGAATTCAAGTTAGTAGTTTTTGTACTCAAATGAGACCATAACTGATGCTGATACACAAAACAAACAGATGTGACACAGGGTGCGTGGTTACCGTGAAACAGCATGCGCTCGTTGTGGTGGTTGTGGTTTTCATCTGCGATCTCCTTCTGCCGGTGGGTGTAACGTTCCCTCAGCTTTTTATTTACCACCTTCTGGATCTGTGGAGCACAACATGACATGTCACACAAGATCCTGGGTGTTAGCACATACCTCGACATATGGCTGTGTGTTTTCACTAATACTGTGTGTTAAAGAAATAGTCCTTGTTCATACCTTGATGATGTTGTATCTGCTGAAAACGCCACCAGCGTTGCCTCCGTCTCTGTGCTCTCGGATGGTGCTCTGCATCTGAGTGACATAGACCAAAAACACCATGTTAGCATCAGACTCACTATTAACTGCTAAACTGCAAAACCCCAGCAGTTAAAGGGATAGTTCAACATTTTGGCAAATTGGCCCATTGACATAATCCCTATAGTTTTAGGAGTAGGTTTGTTACATGCATGAGCTGCTCAAAGCTACGCTACGGAGGTTAATGGGATTTCTTGGTTTCCCCCATAAAACTCATCAAATACACAATCCAACAACTCCAAAACGCTCTGGTGGACAAGTTGTGACCTGCACATTCCACGCTATGAGATAATAACAGAACGTTACCAGACAGAGTTGTTGTTTTAGGCAAATGCAGAGTCTGCTTGCTGGAAAACTGCCCAGACAGGAACGCGTATCAACGGTTTTACATGAATTCACCTTAAAAACAACTCCGTCTCGTAACGTTCCGTTATTATCTCATAGCGTTCTAAGAATAGCTTGCACCGGTAAAGGTAACAAACCTACTCCTGAGGCTATAGAGATTATGGCAATGGGCCAATTTGCCAAAATGTTTAACTATCCCTTTAAGGACAGTCAACTTCACCCACCTCCTCCTCCACAGACTGGTACTCCTTGTCGTCGGGGGCAAGGTCTATCAGGATGGTGCCCTGATTGGCACAGTGGAATGTCAGGTATGGGTTGGCACCTGAAAAGTAAACAAAGTTTAACTTTACTACTTGTAAAGTCTTGACATTTCTGGCATTGATGACTTAGCGATCATAGAAACCCTCCCTCGTGGACGCCTCCTCACCTTGCTGGCCGCCCAGCAGCCTCTCAACTCCCTTGATAAGCTTGTGTCTGTGGCCATAGGCGTTAATTCCAATCTCCTTCAGCTCCTCGTGACCCATGTCTGCCAATACATCCAGGGTGATCTGGAGAAAAGAAATGACGGAGCAGGGCGGGACATTTATAGTAGCCAGAAAACACAAGTCAGTCTTGGACATTTTTGTAAAACTACTGCATTAAAATATCATTACACTTATGGGTTTGATTGATTAGCAGTTCAGGGGCCGTATTCACAAAGCCTTTTATCTTATCGCTAGAGTGCTCCTAACTCGCACTAAAAGTTTTTTCTTAAAAGCTATTCACAAAGCCGCTGAGACCTACTCTTACTAAGGATAAATCACTAAGAGCAGAGTAAGAGTGACACCCTGGTTGCTATGGATTACGTCAATTCTTGTGCACAAATTCGAGGCACTCAACACGGTGATTGGTTGTGGAGTGCCGGCGGCGCCGTCCCCCCTCCCTCCTCCTCGCCGCCGCCGCTCCACTTCACTTTTTTTTTCTTTTTTTTTTTTGCCGTCAGGTCCGACGCGGCTTTTTAGATTGCTTCGAGTCCAAGCCACTCTCTCTGCTGCCAAGTTGGGCTCTGAACTTTCTGTCTTTCTCTCTGCCATCTGCATCTGCTACAGTTTTTGTCGCGTCTCACTTTCTGCAGTGTGACGCTGTGCAAATGTAACTGCTATGAGGGTCAGTGCGTCCACTCGCAAAGCCGCTGGTTTTTTTTCTTCCCACATTTTAATATAAATTTTCACGTTCGTTGACAGCCCTAATATTATATGGTGATCATAATAATGATGAGAAAAGAAAATGCATTACCCACATTTGTGGCCTATAGCAGGATTTGAACCCAGACTGACAATAAGCTTAGTTTACTGGGAGAGCTGCCCTATCACATGAGCTATTACTACTAATAGATGTATGTGTCTAGCGCACCCACCAACTTTTAAAAAATATTTTTGGCTGACATCAGCATGACTGCATCGCAGCGGTCGCAGTCACCTCGGTCCGACCGTTGTGACGCCTATATTGGACAGTCCGTCACCGTCACTACTCCCGTTTTATAGCGAAAATGTTGGAGATGACCAAAAAAAAAAAAATCAAAGGGCAAAGGGGCAGGTGCTCCAGCACCCCCCCTCTGCAGCAATTCGCAGTCCTCCATACATTTGCCTGGCTGCAGCCATTTCCGATTCTTTGTGAATAGGTCTTACTGAGTTAGGAGTCCTCACGAGGACTTTTAAGCTCTCCCAGACTTAGGAGCTACTTTTAGGCCCAAAATACTTTGTGAATTACTCTTATTTTAAAAAACTAGGAGTCCTAAATTTAAGACTGACACGCCCACTTTTTTTAGGAGTTGCTCCTAAATTCGGCCCTTAGGAGCTACTTTTAACCTTAAGATTCTTTGTGAATACGGCCCCAGATCTATATACTGTATGTTGGGGTTTTTTGTGGAAGCTGACCTGTTCCCTCTCAAAGATGTCCCTTAAGTGCTCCAGACCCAGGCTCTTCAGGAACTGACTGATGTTCATGTCCAGCATCGTCACTGTGAAAACAGAGTGTTCAAGGTTGATTGAAAAAATAATTCATTATGTCATAACAGTGTTTTTACACACTTTTCATTCACCAGCCCTGTTAACCGACTGGTGTCTGATGTTATGAATGCAATAAACTCACTTTCTCCTTCCTTGCGGTCCGTGCTTGAGGCTCCATCTGCCACTCCCGAGGTGCCGGCAGCGGCGGCAGCAGCCAGCTCAGTGAGTGGCCCAGCCAGGTTATCTATGCTGCTGGCGGCCGACAGACAGGATGGGGTGGAGGCGGGGGAGATGACAGAGGCACTGACCACTGTGGCCTGGGGCTTAAAGCAGCTGGGCAGAGCAGCTGGTGGCATGGCGTCCATCAGCAAGGCCCGGATATCATCAGCCTGCACGGAAGACAAAGGAAAAGAGCAAAACTTATTTTCCAGGAGATTCTCTTTACAGTCAAGTCCAGCAAACTGCAGTCTGATTATCATGTAACTACATAAGTAAGTGAAAAGTAGTGAAAAGTATAAATGAGGGTTAGGGCTAGTTTTAATACACATGCTCTGGCCACCACATAGGCCTGAGAAACTACTTTCACAGTGAGCCCTAAACTGATGCAGAAGATGTTACCGTTGCCAGGTCCAGAGCAGTTTGGCCCTCCTGGTTCTTCATAGTGGGGTCGGCTCCATGGGCCAGCAGCAGGGCGCAGAGCTGAGTACGACCCTTCTGTGCTGCCTCGTGAAGGGGTGTGAAAGCCCATTTGTCTGTAGCATTTACACATGTGTTGTACTTGATCAGCAGGGCTGCGATGTCCACGTGCTGTGAGGAAGAGTAGGCAACAGAGGATAAGTCAGTGTCAGCATCTGTGCCGGAGCAACCGCGAAAATTCAAACTGAACAAAGTTTCCTGCAGTGGAGTGAGTTTGTTTGTTTACGTTGTTGCCACTGACCCCATAAGAAGCAGCGTTATGAAGGGGGATAAGGCCTCCTTTGTCCTGGGCGTTGACATCAGCCCCATGCTCCAGCAGATACTCTGCCACCTCGAGGTTGTTGTAGCCAGCTGAGGAGAAGGAGCAGGAATCAGAGCATGAATAAGACACTCTGAATAAGCTACATCTACAATGACTCTTTTCAAAATCATATCAAAGCAGGTAAAGTTAACTACCTGCAAGGTGAAGAGGAGTGGAGTTGCGCCCCTGTGTGTCTCTGCAGTTGATATTCTCTGGGGAGCAGAGCTTCTGGACTCGCGCGAGGCAGCCTTTCTTAGCAGCGTCCAGTAGGGCAGCGTCTCCCCTCAGCAGGTCCTGGATGTCTGTGTCTCCATCTTTTACCATGTCCAGCGGCATGTTGCCATCTCGGTTTTTCTTGGAGGGATCGGCTCCATGCTGAACAGGTCAAACAGATCATTGTCATCATCATCATCACAACATCTGTGTCACCAACAGACGCCACAAATTAATCCAAGATGACACGTGTGACAGATTATAATAAATGGAGCCTCACTTTGAGCAGCAGCTTGCAGATCTCATATTTGCCCTTGGCTGCAGCCTCGTGAAGTGGGGTGAACTTCCACAGATCAGCAACATTAACTGAAGCTCCATGTCTGACCAGCAGCTCTGCCACTTCATAGTGACCGTAGGAGCAGGCGTTGTGGAGGGGGACCAGGCCACTGCAGGAGGAAAACACAAGTGAAGCTAGTTAGTTAGAAGGATGTGGTGTTGTGGACTACACATAAAACTTTGTCTTTGTATCTGCTGCAAAATAACTCAATATTCAAAATGTTTTAATAACTCAGGAAGTAATCATCACTGTACTGATGTATATATAGCATGAAGAAAATGTGAAAAATCATCAGGAAGATGTGGCTGGAGAACTCACCCCTTGTCTTTGGCATGGACATCAGCTCCATGGTGCAACAGGTATTCAACGACAGCCACTCGGTTGTAACCTGCTGCGAAGTGCAGAGGAGTCGAGTGGCGGCCCTCCAAGTCCCGGCAGTTTACATTCTGAGGGGTGCAGAGTTGCTGCCAAACACAGAGACACCTTGATAAGTACAAACTCAACTGATACAATAATACAAAAATAGGTGTTGCTGCCAACACTGGCAAGAGAAAATTATTTCCAAATACAGTTACGACTACAAGAGAAACTGTGGACTTACTTGCACCGTGTCCAGATCCCCTGCTTTGGCCGCCTCCAGAAATCTGTAGTCCACGTCAGAGTTACGCGTGGGAACGTTTTCTGGGGGGGGAAAAAAAGAATACTTTGCGTGAAAATGTTCTCATTACAATGCACATCTGATACATTCCCCCAAAGACACATTTTTAAGGCCACAATCACACAATATGTGCGAGTTTTAAAAGCTTTTTCACTGTTTTTCCTACTTTCTTTTTCTACGTTTACACCTGGCATCCAAACTACCCTCAGGAAATGGCCCCATTTCAGTTTGAGAAACCCGCACGTCTTTGAACACAGTGATGCACACGCACATTTACTTCCTGAACGGTTCTTACCACTCATGAAGTATGCTCTCTGAACTGCTTTAATATGTTGCCATTTTTGACTTTTGCCTTGAGACAACACCCAATCTCTCTTTGCCACTGCAATGAGAGACCTACACTGCCATATTACTGGCAGTGTTGGTTTCACCTCTTCGTCAGTCCAAGCAAAGACATTTCTGCTACTTCTTACCATTGCTGTTACTCATTTAAAGTGTTTTCTACAGCAGAACGGACTTTCATTCTGCTTCCTGATTACACCAGCACGCAAATGCCCAGTGTGAGTTGATAGCTTGGGGGTGTGTTTTTATGTGTTATCATGCTATACAGTATAGAGCTAACCATGACAAACAGTCAGTGGAGCAGCAGGGCTGTTTACCATTAAGAATCTGCTGTACAGCCTCGTTGCCCATCTGGGCAGCAGTGAAGCCCTGCAGAGATACGATGGAGGCGTCTGCCCCAAAGCTCAGCAGCAGCTTGCAAGTCTGGATGTGACCAGCCAGTGCAGCTCTGTGGAGAGCAGTCTGACCCAGTGTGTCCACAGCATTCACCTGGAGTCAGAGGAGGTGGAGTTGAGGTTCAGCAACATATTTCAAATTCAACAGTTATTTCTGAAAACTATTTACAACAAAGTTGCACAGAATGAACATCTGAAAATGTAACAACAAACCTTTGCTCCATGTTTCTGCAGCACCTCCAGGATATCATTGTGGGCTCTCTCTGCAGCAACGTGCAAGGGAGTCATAAAGCTGGAGGACACAACAACAGACAGGATGTTACCACTGTTTACTGTTTATTGCTATTATTTCTTTCCCTCTTGATGTGCTGAGACGTGATGTTAACTTCCTCCCTTCTTGCCAATTTTTAAAAATTCAAAAACTAAATGGTGTGAACTTACTCTTTGTTCTTCTCGTTGATGTTGGCGCCTTTACGCAGCAACAACTCAGTCACCTGCTTCCTCTTGGGGTGGGGGGAGGCCACGGCACAGTGCTAAAACAGGCATCAGCATAGGAATCAAAAATCAGCAACCCGGGAAAATGTTTTGTGTGAATGCAAACCCACTCAACTAAAAGTCGATCACATACAACTACCTATCTGTACATAAACATCACACGCTGTACTGCTGATGAGACTACTTCTAATTACCTTTTTTTTTTAAATATGCATTTTTCTCTCACATTAACAGAGTTTATAATCAATAAGGAAGGCTGGTTCTGACCAGAGCTGTCTCGTTGGTCTGAGGATGTTTGAAGCTGATGATCTCCAGCGCCAGCGTCTTCTTCACTTTGGCCATGTCTGCCTCCCGGGCTGCCTGCAGCAGCGAGTGACCTTTGAACTCATCTACATGGAGGCAAAAAAATTGATGACAGTTACATGTGGTTTATGCTTGGATTTTTTTTGAGTGTTGTCAGTCAGGCTACTTATTGAAATGTACTGATGCATTTTGCAAGGGATGATTTGGATTTTTGAAGTCAACTGCTGTGTGTGGTTTCAGGAGAACTCACAAGTGAGCCTTTCTTTAAGCTCTGGGGTGGGGGCCATGTCCACGGCGCTCTTGCTGTGACAGTTGAGCAGGGTGGGATCGGCCCCGTGGCTCAGCAGCAGGGAACACACCTCCACTCTGTTCTTGGACGCTGCCTCATGCAGAGGAGTGAACTGCCACAAGTCCATGGCGTTCACACAGGCTCCATGCTGGAGAGAGAGCAGGATACCAGAGCACAGGTTGATGTGTGCTTTTTCTTAACAATCAAACTATGTTTACATTTAGTGTTTCTCACTAAAATGCACTGGATGTAAAGCTAGGGCCTAATGCATGTATACTGGGTTGCATATGAGCCGAACTGACCCGGCATGTTAGAGACAGGCGTCTATATGGGAAAGGCTTTTTTTTTTTTTTTAATTAATTTGAAACAATTCTTATGCTCAGCACATAACATGAACACAAAGCCTGGCTATGTTGAGCTTCCTTTGCAGTACAGGCCGGAGGAGTTGGTGTTGTTGTTTTTTTGCCTCTGCCTTTATTTTGAAGGGACAGCTGGAAAGAGGCTACACGGAGATAAAGTGGGGGGGGATTGACACGCAGTTCCATTATTATCTGAAGCTTTCAGGCCCAAAATACTATTGGTGAGAAATGAACGAGGAGGAGGGGGGAAACGAGGAGGAGGGGGGAAAAAAGACGTGTAAATGGCTATTGATTTTTCTAAACGGTTATGATTTGTTATCCGTGTACCCGTTTACACGTGTAGATGTTGACACCCCTAGTGTGTGTGTGTGTGTGTGTGTCCTGGCTGCATCATCTTGAACTTTGCATATGGAACTAATCTTGCATAGTACATGTTCCACCAGGTGAGCTACCAGGGCAAACTCAATGTTTTTGCTTTGCTCTTTTATTTAGTTAAAGGGTATTTGCAGTTTTGCAATGGTAATGTTGTGACAGTTTGTAAATTCAACCTCTATTCCCACACAGCTTTCCCATGACACGACACATAAGTTTAGTGATGGGGCCATTCAGTGATATTACGTATTCAGTGACACTTTAATAAGTACACACTATTAAGCATTAGTTAAGCATTAAATACTGAATTCATCATTTATAACACATAAATACTCATTAGTGTGTAGTTTATAAATACAGTTAAACATGTTTTACTCTAGGGTTAGGGTTAAGCAATAACTGTAATTATAAACTACATACTAATGAGTATTCATGTGTTATAAATTATGAATTCAGTATTTAATGCTTAACTAATGCTTAATAGTGTGTACTTATTATAAAGTGTTACCACTAGGGGTGAACGATTTTAGGAAAAGATCTACCGTAATTGTGATTTTCTGGCAGATACGGTATTACAATTTCGATTTGATTCACAATTTTCTTCCAATCAAGCTTCAGTGTGATATCCATAACGTACAGTAACATTTACAAACATGACAGAAAATTACATCATACCATACTTATGTGTGTCTTACTTTTAGCAGAAGCTCTGTGACCTCAAAGTGACCGTAGGAGCATGCATTGTGAAGAGGAACCAGACCCCTGCAGGGAACAGCACAGTCAGGTTAATGTCAACAATAAAATGCCAGAATGACAGATTAGGTTCTTCACACATCCATCATGTCTCACCCTTTGTCCTTGGCGTGAACGTCGGCACCGTGCTGGAGGAGGAGCTGAACGATGCGGACCCGGTTGTAGCCGGCAGCCAGGTGAAGGGGCGTCGACTGTAAAGAGAGCAAAGCTCGTTAGCAACACGCTGATCAGCGACTGCTTTACTGTGTGATGCCTTCGATGGCCATGGGAGCAAGCGGTAGATTAGGGCCAGAAGCATTGTGCTATGGCAGGCTATGCTCGGTGAGTTGCAGCTGAATGGAGGATATGATGCAAGGTCAATGGAGTTTGTGGCAAATCCAGCGGCAAAAATTCATTTGCTGTCCATATTGTGTCTGACGACAAGCAATTTAAACGTCATTACTCATTGATGTCAACTTCCACTTCCAAGAAAGAAAGAAAGAATCCACTGGTGCGACTGAACATTAACTTTTAAATAGCTGGTGAGGTATTATGGTTGGGATTCAATAGCCTGTTTGGTTTTTATCCACTTTCACACAATTCAAAAATCTTGTAAGTACGAAGTTATTTCTCTTGCTTATGGAGAGTAGATTTATCTGGCAAACCTTCACTGCTTTGAATATAAATCATCAAGTTTTGGCTCTAAAGTGTAAAATTCTTGAAAGCTAGACTTTCAATAAATGCATTTTAGTAGAATTTAGGTTTTATAAGTGGATTTAATACTGGATTCAGGTTTGGTAAAACACTATGGAACCCCAATCGTAACAGGATGCAATGAAGCTACAATAATCAGGTTAAAGGGATAGTTCACCCAAAATTGAAATTTCACTCATTATCTACTCACCCTCATGTCGACTAAGGGCTGGGAGAAGTTTCAGAGTCCTCCGTGGCTTCTCTGAGTTACAGGGGGTCTCGGCGTAGCAGTGCATGTCCATATAACGGTTGCAAATGGATATCAATTGTCTTCGTAACAAAGACACACCAAAAAACATCCAAATACCTCCATGCTGCTCGTATGTAATGTCCGTCTTGTATTGAAGCCCCGAAATACGAAATTGTCACAAAAAAAAAAAAAAGTCTATATTTCAAGCTTGTTTTGTAGTGGAAGCTTCTCTTCCCGGTTCGTCTTTTTGTTACGAAGACAATTGGTATCCATTTGCAACCATGCACTGCTACACCGAGACCCCCTGTAACTCAGAGAAGCCATGGATAACTCTGAAACTTCTCTCAGCCCTTAGTCGACATGAGGGTGAGTAGATAATGAGTATCCCTTTAAGTGTCTGAAGAAAGCATCTCTGCAAGCTTTTAGAGGATCAAATCAAATGGCTTCATTTATTTCAGCCAAGAAAAAATAAATGTTAGTCTAAGCAAAGCTGCAAACTTATCCAAACTTCAGTGGCATTAGTTCTCTACTCAAAAGTCTAGCTCAGGTCAAGCTTACAATCAAAAGAAGGGACAATCAATCAATTGGATTACCATGCAGCGATATTAATGTTAAGCCCAGAAAGCAAGCTGTGAGATCTCAAGCCACAGTGAAAAACCAGAAAGATTTGAATCACGTAGGCATCATTCAGTGTGGGATTACATGAGCAATCAAAAGTCATTACCATGGAGGGTAGCATAGCACTACAACCACAGGTGAAATGTTGTCCATTCATGTTGCATACCAACTGATCCAACAGGGAATGTGAAGTAGACACAAATTTCACAGACACGTATTCAGGATTCGTTTGACACAATGCAGAGGGGCAGGCCTTGAGGCATGCATGAGTGATCGTTATCAAAACAATAAATGAATGAGTGAATTAAAAGCCAAATCAGAAACTGACTAAAAGAGCAAGTGACTGAAAGTTGGAGAAGTGTGGGTGAGTTTGCAGAGGAGAGGACAGACGCTGAAGGAAGCAGGCAGTGGACATTTTGAGCTCCACTCCAAATCCAAAAAAGATGAGTTGTCACCAAGACACCAACCCAGCTCACTCACTGACTCACATGCCACACACACCCTCTCTCTCTCACACACACAACCACACATACACATACACATACACATACACATACACATACACATACACATACACATACGAGCATCAGGGTAGGATACATAAGTGACCCGTACACCCAGGTCCATGATGTGCAATTAACGAGTGACAGCCAGCTTATTGGTCAAATAAAAACAATGGATTAAAAGGAATAAACAAAAAAAAAAGATCACAACAGTGCATCAATCAAGTGGCCGTTATCAAGGTCAACTTACCAGCATTTTTTGGGATGTTGACTGATCGACAAATGTTGCCAGAGTCACACGGAAAACAAAATGAAACAAAAATTACAAAATGACAGTAGCTTTTCACAGCAATTCTTTTCTCCCTTCCTAAGTCTGTGAAACACAAGCTCTAGTTATAAACCCCTGTGTGATCCATCAAACATGGCTTGAAATGAAATGTGACACCAGGCCAGAGAGGTAAATAGCTGGAAGGTAAGTGTGACTTCTCCTCCTTGGTTTTCTCTGGGGCTTTGTGAAAAGGCAAGGGCTGGTTAATGATACCCAGCCAAATCTACACTGGCACACTGGCTTAGAGCATGCAAACTCTAAATCTACTGCGAAGGAGGCAGGGAGGGAGAAATACTTGACTGCTGTTGAAGAAAATGTAGTTAGGAATAAGAGAAATGAGCTAAACGCTGATGTAATGTTAGAGACAATGGATATTTATGGCACAGTGGAGTTGGTGATTATGCTTTTGGCGACTCACAAAAGTAAAAACACAATTTGCCAGATAAGACAGGAAATACCTCAACTATTTCTAAGAAAAGTAATGCAAAAGGAAAGAAGAAGTCAGACATGACATGGGAATGAAATGCAAAAACAATCCTACACCTGACTTTGCAATGCTAAATGCAAAGGGGGTTCTATAAAAAGTGGCATTTGTATATTTATACTTCTAGTCCATCTGCAAATAAATAGGGGAAAGAAATATGCCACAAATACCATACAAGTTCAGGAGACACTAAATCACAGTCACATAAAACAATTGTTTTCTGATCTGAGCAGATGCTTGTAAAGATCACAAATAGCTCCTGATGTGGAAAAGTGATTATGGGGAAGAAGAGAAAGGGTTCTGCATAAAACATGCAGAAAAACTATTAACAAAGGCACAACTGGAATTGAAGGAGTCACCGTCTGCCAAGAAATATGCTTTTTATGGTGAAACAAAAAGCTGAACCTCAACACGCTGTCAACAATTAACAAGGCTGGTGGAGTGAAAGTAGAGATGACAGGAGCAAATGGATTCAAGAATGGTCTAAAGAGAATCACACATGCATAATTAGAGAAAAAAACTACAGTGATCCCCATTAGCAGCCTCCCACAAATGCAGTGACATTAATCCTCTTTATAGTTACACCACACAAACTAATCCAGCCATAATCAGACTACTCGCAGGTTGTCAGGCTCCGGTACCTTCTTGCTATTTTTAAAATGAAATATAATGATGATTTTTGCAAACTTGCACAACATGTTGTATCAACAGTGCTGTGAGAGTGTCTGTCTGGTGTGGTGTGGTATGGTGTGGTATGAATGGCTCCTTTACCTTGCGACCATCACTGGCATGACAGTTGACATTTAGTGGAGTCAGCAGTGCCATCAGCTTTTCTTCATTTCCACTCCTGTAATGACATGGAAAAGACTTGTTATTAAGTGTTTCCCCTTCAATTCTATAACTGCAATGTCATTTTATAGGATTTCATAGACGATAATAACACAATAATAGATTTAACAAAAAGTTGAGAACAACAAGTATAGCTTTTGTTTGTACATGCTTTCTTCATGTGCTCAGGCCAACAGGAAATCTAAATAAAGACTAGTCAGATTAATACTCACCTTGCTGCTTCCAGAAGTTCATCCTTCTTGTATTCACCTGAAAGCAAATAAACATGAGTATCAGAGCCAAGTGTGAGCATTTGGTGTATTTTTTTTTCTCATTTCATGTCATTTCTATGCCGTAACTGCTCATGTTTGTTTGGCCTCCAATGAGGGTAACGTGTTATTTTTGGGAATCATTTCATGCCTGGGGAGCACCGGAACTGTGTTTGCACTTTGTTCAGGTCAAAATGTTGGGGGTATTGGTAAAGAGAAGATGCATTAAAAGCTGTTGACAAAATAACATGCTGCAGTTACATGGCTCCAGTGATACTCAAAAGGAGCAACGGGTCACATAACGTGGTTGTCATGCTTAGCCTACAAAGTTATTGCATAAAGCCTTGTAACCCTGGCTTACTGATGTCAAAACAAAACTGTGTGCATCTTCTTTTGTACAAATGTGGTTTATCTGACCCTTAAACATAACATTTAATTACAATTATCTGCAAACTGAGGGTTCATTAGGGTTAAGTCCTGACATAACTATAGGTCCTGCAATCATATAGCATTTGTCCTGAAAGTGCTAGTTAAATATCTGAAATATAAATATGGGATAGTAAGAGCTTAGAGGCACTGACCTGTGAGAACAGCCTTGGCTGATGGGTCAGCTAGATCCAGAGCAGATTTCCCATCAGTGTTGCGGATGTTTGGATCAGCTCCATGTTGGAGTAACACTGAGTGACAGAGATAAAGAAGACATGAGTTGGTTACAAAACAAAAAGTTGGGTGGACATACTTTCTGGGTGTTTGATAAATCACATTTGTTTCCAGGCACCAGCAAGCACATACTGTACTTGAACAACCATTGTCTCAAAGTCAGACTTTTGCATCCAGATGTCAAACTTTTGGAGAACCATAGCTTGATTACAACTAATGACACTTAAGACTGGAAAGCATTTAACAGATCTGGAGGGTTGCCCCTGTGCTTGGATGTACTCAGCGGGGATCCTTACCAATGCACACATCTATCTTTCCCTTGATGGCAGCCTCATGTAACGGAGTGTAGTTCCAGTTATCTCTGGCGTTGGGGTCTGCGCCCTGACACAAAAGAAGGCTGACAACTTCTGCATGGCCGAAAGAGCAGGCATTATGGAGGGGGATAAGTCCTCCATCATCCCTGGCGTGAACATTGGCCCCAGTCTGCAAGAGGTGCTCCACCACATCTTTCCTGCCAAAACCTGGAAGAGGATTAAAATGCATTCAGAGTGAGCTTTTACTTCATTTTAAGTTGTGAGTGGTGCATACAATGTAGTTAGCCTGACATTAAAATTGCTCCCGATAATAACAGCTGCAGCCAGGTTTCAGAAGGAGTTTTCTGCAAAATTGCATGTCAAAGATATGATAAATGATCTCTAAAATACACAGTCCTCATTGAGATGCTGTAATGTTAATGTAAACATACTTCAGTTGCTTGCTTTTATCATATCATTTTGCCTTTACCTGATGTATTTATTTGCAATAATATTTGTTTGTAATTGTAAAGCATCTTGGTTAAAGGTGGTATTTAAATAAAGCTTGACCTGACTTCATAGCATTGCCTGTAACTTGCGTGTCAGCAGAGCTGGCAAGAATCGCAGTACATAACAAATTTAGCCTACATTTTATTCAGTGTTCAGTTTGCGTTAGCCTGGGTTTGTCTGAACAAAACAAATGTCAACATCCTACATTACATGTTTTTCTCAGGGGTCGGTTCGTGTTTTCTCGCTTTACGTTACTAGGCAGAAATGTTGACGGCTTGATAAACAAACTGCAGGATGTCGAGATAACGTTAGCTGTTTGGCTAATGAGCTATTAACTCGGATGTGATTGATAATTGTGTTTATCTCCTTTTAAGGAGATAAAGTAACTAAATGTGTTAGCTGTAAACACGTTCACCAAAACACAACAACGTTAACTAACTGTCCGTGACGTCATGCTAGCTACAAAACACACACACACACAGCTACTGCTGCTGCTACATCGTTAGCTGAGCTGAGCTCGTCGTTACCCGCAGCGAAATGAAGGGGGGTAGATTTCCGACCAGCCATGTCCTTCGCATTCACGTTCACCGAGTCGACGAGCCTCTTCACTCTAGACACATCCCCGTTGCGACAGGCCTCGAACAGCTCCCGAAAGGCCCCGCCGATGCCGCTGCTGCCGTCGGTGGGACTGGCGGCTCCGGACCCGGGGCTGGAGACGCTGCTGCTGCCGCCGCCGGAGGTTGTCGTGGTGGAGCTGGCGCTGCTCGCTAGGACCGGGGCTGGCAGGTCCGGGGAGGCCAGGGCCGTGTCAATGCCCCCGCTGCACTCCCTCTCATTCTCCGGGCTTCCGACGGCCGAGGTGAGCAGAGCCATCGGCGGAGAGGCCGGAGGAGCGCCCGACAGCGAGCTGTTTCTCGGTGGAGACTGTAAGATACTTTGCTGCTGCTGCTGCTGCGAGGAGCGACGGGACACCGCCATTACAGCAGCTCTCAGGCTACAACAAGGGCTGCTCCTCCTTTCCGGTGAAAGTGGTCGTGCTTCCTGTCAGCTGTTTACACTCAGAGGAGGCTGACTGTGGAACACAACTCTCTCAGCTTTTATTTATTTACATCTGAAAGCACACAACCGCATCTCAGGATCCGCTAGTGACATCTGTGGATGCTCTGTGCTGCAGCTCTGGTAAATATTGATTCCTTTAATCAATTTCCAAGGTGCGTTTAGTTTGTTTTGTTTTTTTCCCCACATTTATCCTCCTCCACACAGAGAGGGCCACTTGCATCAGAAATGCTGTGGCAGCCAAACGGTTTTGTTTTCCCTGGGCTGTGTAGCAGTTTTTCTTTTATAGTAAGACATTCATTCATTTGAGACACAAATTATACAGATCAGCCAGTTGGTGGCAGTGTGACAACCACTTTTATTTGTGGCCAAAACATTTATGGATAACAAAAGACACATGCAGTCCTTCCTGCCTGGTGTGCAACTATGTGCAACATGAGAGCAGTCAATAGTGATGCTACACAAAACTGTGCAAGAGTGATGAGCAAAAGCTGTCAGTGCATCACATGAAACTGATCTTGTTGCACTGTGGTTATTGCATTATTATGTGTTGAAAAATGAAATGAAATAAAAATAAAATGCCCTATCATAAGGTTACTACTGTTTGTATTCTTCTGTGCACATTTCCTGCCTTCTGAAAAGGATTTACTGACAAAATTCAATTAAACGAAACACGTCAAATACATAACTGAATAAATTAAGTGACCAATTTTTAATAAAAAATACATTTTTAGACAAAGTAAACATAAGATGTAACCTTGTTAATGCACAAGTTGATTTACCTTAAGAAGACTGTACCTGACAAACAGTCAGAAGTGAAGTAAACAATGGAAATTTATTAAAACAATCATGCAGTAACTGAAAAAGCCACTTTCACTGCTACATAAATCAGTAGAGTTACATTTACCACTAGTGTTAGATATACTGGTGATAAAGGAAACAAAGGGATTAATGTGAAATGTTTGAAACTGATGCAGCAGATAATTCAGCATTCATCTCAGGACACTCCCCTGTACAATGTCAACAGAAAGAGCCTGAAAGCCTCCAAACATCACGCTCCTCCCACACAAACACTATGAAAACAAGTCCAAGTTAAGTACTAGTACAAGTAATTATCTTTAGTCTTGATACACTACATGATCTGTTTGTGCCGTTTATTTAAACCACCATGACTTGAGAAGTGGAAAAAAATTAGGTGATTTGGGTTGAAAAGTATCCAGAAAGAACAGATTAGGTCAGACCTGTGAGCTGAGGTCACTGTCTGGACTCAGCACCAACAGAGTTCAGTCCCAGAAAATCCTTGTCCTCAGAGATGCAGATAGTCATCAGCTCTTGCATTAGGTGAACAGATTTCTGCAAATCACACATATTATTTTTCATCAAAACGTCAGCACCAAAACGGACGAGACCACACTGTAACACTTACTTTGAATCAGTTAAACGTATGCATGCCAAACCTCAAGATAACTGATGACTAACCTTGGTGTCCTCTAAAACCCTCCTGATGGATTTTTCCATGACACCAATTGAGAGCCACTTGTCCACAGAGGGCTCTGAAGCAGTGGCTTTCACAACCAATTTGTTGTACTCCTGCCAATCACATTACGGCAAAAATATCAACAGAGCTGCATAGCATCAACAACTCTCGGGTCAATTAAACGTGTGCGTGAAATCAGTTTGACCAACCATCAAATCTCCAGAGATGTCATCCTTCAAGGCCTCGATGGCAGCACGTTTGGACGTAAACAGTGCCTATAGGTGAAATAACACGTTCTAGTTTGTTCTTGTACAACAAGTCACACCAATTCCAAGCAAACACAAACTGTCTGTTAGAATAATTCTGAAACCTGACATGGTTTAGTTGGCCCAGTTTGGTACTGGAGAATAGGTCATGGAGCCATTACGGTAATGATGCTATGAAACATACAACGACTGAACACAGGCTGGTATAAAGTATAGATATAAGATGGCACCTCAATGTTATTTGCAGCTGTTTGGTCTCCCAGTCTGAAGGCAAGTGCAACCCAGAGCTTAAGCTGCTCTTTCCCCAGAATTTCTGTCACGGTCTTGATCTGCCTCTCCAGCACCAGAACCTCCAGGCAGCTTTTCTGCTGCATGTCCTCTAGGGCCTTGGCGTTCTTCCCTTGCAGTTCTTCGTCTTCCTGCTGAGCCTGCACGATAGCCACCAGGCACCCACACCATTCAGTGTTCATCAACTAAGCAGATGAATAAAGTTAAAACTAGTATCATGACAAATAGTTGTAAGCCGTTTACCTGATCATATTTCAGCCCTAACACTTGGTGCTTCAAATACAGGTCATGCTTCTCTTCGAGTACCTGTGTAGTAATTTTTTTGCTCGTCTGTTGGAGATATTAACACAGTTTCAGAAAAAAGAACTCTGAGTTATTTTTACACCTACTGGTAAAATTCAATCCCTTGGATGATGAGGAGGATTGTAACATTTCTGGCCTGGCTTTGTGACCTCTGGTGGTGGCATAAAAAAAAAAACAAAAAAAAACAGCAAGACAGAAAAACAAGACAAAATCTTGTGTGTGGACATTTGACCTGATGAGTAAAATGTTAAAAATTAAAGGAGTTTTTTCTTAAAGCCAAGCAGATTGCTGTATATCTGCTGCTTCTTTGTGCAGAATGATAACACATACTGCATACTGCATACTGAAGCAGTAAAATGAAGCAAGGCAGCAAACCTTCAATCCCTCGACCATGGCCTTTCTCTGGACATTCAGTTTTGAGTCTCTCTCAGACAACTTTGAATCAATTTCACGCAGAGACTCCTTCAGGTTTTTGCTTATCTGCTTCCGTGCTATGATCATCCTCTCCTTTCGTTTCACTTCTTCCTTCACGGCTTCAAGTTTTCTCTAACAATACAAAATCAAAAACAACGGCGTATCAATTTCTTTCAGTTTCCACAGAGTTTAATATGCTATATGCTGTTGATTGAATTTTATTTTCTGTCAAAGCTGAGTATTTGGGCTCTTTGTGGGTACATTCAGCTCTCATGTGTGACAGATTGTGCATCATCTTGTCTTTCAGTGTGACTTCGCTTACCTTCCCAGTTTTATCATCATAGCCATGAATGAAGTCTTGGATTTCTCTCCAATCATTCACGTGTTCCTGAAGGATCTTTGCAATTACGCGTCCCATGTGCTCATCAATCTCCTTAACCATGTCAATTATTTTTTTCTTCATGTTTTCAACCATATCTATGGTCCTTTGCACATATTGGGCCACTATTTCTATTTAAATAGCAACAGAGAGAAATCTTGGTTCAAAAGCAGTTCATGATGGGACTTGTGCTCAGAAATGGACACAAGTGTATTTACCATGATCTTCCTTTACATTACTCAGTTTATGTTCCCTTAATCCAGCTTGATGTTTCTGTAAAGAATAGAAATGTGTGATGCAGATGCCTACTTGCATAAATAAAACAAGACACAACTTGAAAACTAACTGGAGAACCAAAAGCCTCTCACCTGCTTGCGTTGTCTAGTGGATATATCAATGAGCGCCTCGTTCTCTACCCTCTCCATCTGTGAAAGGTTTAGTTCCTTCTGAAGTTTGACCTCTGACCTCACATGCTCCATGTGGGTCTTTGAGGTCACAGCAAATGCACTTATCTTCAGCTCAGAGATCTCACTGTGGTGGGCACTCTCCAACTGTACCAGCTTCTGCTGGTGCTCCTGGAATCAACGCCCAAATGTTATGCTCAGATGTGAAGTTCATACGCCATGAACATGATGAGTGAATTGCAGGTACTTGACATTATTATAACAGTCAGAGGTTTTTGTTCATAGCAATTAAAAATAATATTACATATTGCATGTGCCACAATCTCAGCATTGAGGATTACATAAGAAGATTGATATCCTTGTGGAGTTGTAGTAAAAAAGCAACTGGACTTCTTCTCTTGTTTGAAGACGTTTCGCCCCTCATCCTAGAGCGTCTTCAAACAAGAGAAGAAGTCCAGTTGCTTTTTTACTACAACTCCACAAGAATAAGATGACCTGGATGACTGAGAACCTTCATGGACAGGATTGATATCCATTTCATGTGTGTGCATAGAGTATGGAGCAGGAGCAAACCTGATATAATGGCTCAACTTGGCATACAGATTGAAGTCAGGGGATAACTGTTAGCCTAGCCCTAGTTTAAAAAATCACCTCACCTCTAGATCATCACCTATCTCAGGTTGTAAATCATTCTTGGCTGCGCCTGAGCCATCACATTTACAGTACATAAGCAGACTGTATTACATTTGCAACATCCTTGTCTTCGGCTGTAATGATTTGAGGCACTGCTGACAGATGAATACTGCTGTGTCAGTAACTGTTGTAGTTTCACCACTAATCATCTGTTCTTGATTTTATTGTTATCTAAACTAGAAAAAGGAGCAGGATTGGATTTTTATTTCCCTTGCAGGCACAAAGAAATGAAGACTGTGTTTATGCTATCCATTACTTCCATTAAAACAAAGTGGGTAAGCAATTCATAGCACCCCTGACCTATAGCACACAGAAGCACTGCCTTGTGGTTGTGGCCGCCAACAAACAACCAAATGGCAGGGGATGTAGTTACAATCACAGCTTTCCAAGTAACAGCTCTGGTTTGTAGCCACAGGTGTTTTTGTAGAACATTATCATTTAATTGATATCATCACTTTTTCTGTTTTATTTTCTATTTGAGTTAACTAAATGTTTGTGTGTTTGTGCCAGATGCAGTGAAATTCCCTGTGGGCACTGCTGATATATTCACATTCACAAGAACATGAGATCACTGTGAACTTTGACCTTTGCTCACCCGAATTTAATCATTTCATCTTTGAGTGAATTTTTGTGCAAGAAATTCCCTCGAGTCATTGTGGAGATAGCACATTCACAAGAATGGGACGGAGAGACAAACAGACAGATGGACAATCTGAGGACATAATGCCCCTGGACTGTTGCCCACATAGAGTGTGAGACATACAGATGTTACATTTGGGAGACTGGAAACTGTTTTGGGTGAAAATACCCACTACATCACAGAGCTGTTTACATGTTAATGCATCAGTACTAACATACAGTATTACTATCTTGCAAAAGTGTTTTTTCTGCAGAACAAACACTTTCACTTTTGTAGCTTTCAGTATATTTTGCTGATTATTAGGGTCCGGGCAGCGCAGCTGCCAGGACACTATTGTATTCCTAGGAATTCTTCTTCTTCTTCTTCTTCTTCTTCTTCTTCTTCTTCTTCTTCTTCTTCTTCTTCTTCTTCTTCTTCTTCTTCTTCTTCTTCTTCTTCTTCTTCTTCTTCTTCTTCTTCTTCTTCTTCTTCTTCTTCTTCTTCTTCTTCTTCTTCTTCTTCTTCTTCTTCTTCTTCTTCTTCCAAGGAAGTCATACTTCCCATGGGTGAAAACTCACCAAACTTCACAGAAACATCCAACCCCATGCCAGATTCACTCAACTCAACTCAACTCAACTCCAAGGACATGTGCCCCCCCTAGGAGGGGGGGGGGCACATGTCCTTGGAGTTGAGTTGTCCTTGGAGTTGAGTGACAATAAGCGTTTAAATTTAAAAACTTCCTACCAAACCAACGGTAGATGCTACAGTGTTGAAACTTCACCACAATGTAGCCTCAATACTGCTGAAACTTTTGTCCACTTAAACTTATTACAAATTATGAAGTCCATCACTCTGTTTTTTTCAATAACTGTAAAACTTTTAAAATGTATCTCCTCCCACAATTTTTGCTCAATTGACACCAAACTTGCTACAGAGCATCTCCAGACCGTCCTCCACAAAACTTGTTTCTCGGATTTTTGATTAAGCAAAAATTGAGCCTACAGTGCATGAAAACGTTTGACTGTAAACACTACTGTAAACATATACCATCAAATTCTTGATAAATACATTTTCATTCTTCCTGAAAAAAAATGACAATATTCTGGAGTCATGGTTGATGACGTTTGGCAAATATCAGAATTTTATCTCAAAAACTGAATTTTTGAGAACATTTTGAATTCTGCTCTCATGGGAACAACTGCAGTCAATGTGAGAGTGGAATTTATAAACATCATATTTTCTCTTATGAAGCAAAACACTTATCATTAAAAACAAATCACCAACATTTCCATGCTGTCAAGATGGAATTTATGTATTATCAGATTTTTGTTTAGATGACTGAATTTCTGAAATTTTGACCATTTCATCACAACAGCTGCCCGGGCACTGACTCACCTGAGTGGATAAATGAAGCTACACAGCAGGTCTCACTACCAGCCAATTAGCTCAGTGAGTTAGGAGCTGGTTCTTGGTGTCAGAGATTGTGAGTGCGAGACCCAGCAAGGGTGATGATGATGATGACAGATCAAAATGTCAGATGTCCTCAAGCTGTTTTGCTGTCTAAATGCAATTTATGTAAACTGATTTTTGTTTAGATAATAGAATTTCTGACTTTTTAAAATCTGCCTTGACAACAGCTCAGCGAGTTAGGAGCTGGTTCTTGGTGTCAGAGGCTGTGGGTTCGAGACCCAGCAAGGGTGATGATGATGATGATGATGACAGATCAAAATGTCAGTTGTCCTCAACACGAAACACAAGACAATTGTCCTAATGGTGGCATCACAGCAAGCCTCTAAATTTAAAAATCCAAATAGCTTGGACTGGTCCAATGCGCGAAGGCTCCTAACATCTTAGACTCATAGTAGATGTTTGACAAATACATATGATTATTTTACCTCAAAAACTGATTTTTCTTTTTACTGTGGTTTCAAATCTGCCTACACGACAGTGAATGGCTTACTCAATTTGTGAAGCCACTGTTGAATGCCATTTGTCAATTAGCTCAGTGCGATAGACAACGGTCTTTGGTTCCCGAGGTTGTGGGTTCAATCCTCAACTGATGCAAATTGAACATTATAAGGTCAATTGTCTTGTCTTCCTATTCTCCTGTTTGTTGCTCAGAATTGCCTAAATTTGCCCAAAAGTAGCCCGGACCCGACCCATCGCTGCGCAGCAGCTATAATTTCTGTATTGTTTCCTGAGTAAGATTTTATATTTAGCGCTTTTAGTTTGAACTTTTCTTGTAGTGGAGTGTCTGTTGTTATTGTTATTTTTTTACATGAATGCATTGGAATTCCAGGATCTGCGTCTCGACTTATTGTGTAAAGCAGAAAAACTGTGTCTGAGAAAGATTTGTGTGAGGCTTACTTCAGTTTCTGTTCCACACAATCTCTCACGTTCCTGCATCAACCTGAAAATTTCTCTCATCTTGGCCTCAGTCCTCTCTATGTGTCTCTGTTGTTCCGAGTCTTCTGAGGACTTTAGGGCTTTTTCAATCAGCAGGTGCTTCTTCTCCTTCTGTGCCTTCTCGAGTCCCTCTGTGTGGCTCACACATTCCTCCCACAGCTGTAGGAAGAGACAGCTGTGACAGTGTCTGAAGAGAGTTCATCTAGTTCCACATACAGTCGGACATTAACTGTGTATTACGCTTAACAGAAACTGGAATTTCAAATGCGTTCAGTGAACCACTTCAGCTGATCCCTGTAAGCTAAGAAAGTGGTCAGGTCTTACCTCATCCATATCTTTTTCTGGCGATGAAGACCTGTCCACTGCAGTTGACTTCCCAGCGACCTCCTTGGTGTCCCTCTCAGTCTTTGTTAGCAGACAAGACAGACAATAAACAGCTGTCAGTGAATATCAGAGGAGGACAGGAGGCCTATAGGAGGAAGGCTGAGCAGAGGCAGCAGCAGGAAGACACTAGAGTCTACTAAGTATTGCTGATCGACTGAGCCAACACCTGCCAAACTGAACAGTTTCTACAATTGTTTTGCCTATAAGACTCCCATCAACACTTAACTCAAAAACTGCCTAGCAACAACAACACTGCCAACCTGCTTACAATCTCTGTTCGTCTCGGGTGAAGAGGCTGCTGAGTAACGGCCTGAAAAAGGTTGTTGGCTTCAGGTGCTCAAAACCTGTGCCCACCTGCTGTACATGTACTATATTATACTCCAGCATGTTTTTTTTTCTAGAGGCCTGTGTTGTAGAGGACACCCTGTCTGGTTCCTATACTGAAGAAAACCCACTCCAGTACTGCCCTTCACAACAGGTCAGACTTTTTTAAATGGTGCATCTAAAAGATAGATGCATATCTATATCCTCGTTGGGAAATTCATTTGAATTTGCACAGCACATTACTTTTTGCACATCTGCATTCTTGCATTTTGGTATTCATTCACTGTGTTTATAGATATATCAGTTGTTACTGCATGGGTTCCCTCTGGGTTCTCCACCTTCCTCCCACAGTCCAAAGACATTCACATTTGGTTCATTAGTGACCCTAAATTGCCCGAAGGTTTCAATTTAAGCATTGTTTATCTCTCCATGTAAGCCCTGTGACATTACCTGGCAATATATTATGAATTATAAATCTTAAAGTGGGTTCCAAACAGCATTAGAGTTTCGACTATAATGTCCTCAACTGATGAAAATAGTTTCCTCTAAGCAGTTGGGAACCAATTTAAAAGCCTAACTTCTTTGGAAAATATCTACTAATGGTGCGTTCCAGGCAACCCGTAACTCGTATTTTTCCGACCTGTTCCTATGGTTACCCGTTAGAACGTACAGTCAAACTCGTAACTTCCCACCTGTGAACTCGTACTAGATCGATCTACTCAGCCATCAGTGTGTGAATGGGTGAATGTGATGTACTGTAAAGCGCTTTGGGTATTGTTCAGGTATAGTAAAGCGCTATATAAATACAAGACCATTTACCATTTACCATTTACTCCCAGTTCCCAGTTCGTAACTCGTAACTTGCCTGGAACGCTACAAACTCGTAACTGGTGACTTGAAGTCGTGACTTACGGGTTAAAAAGCCTGCCTGGAACGCACCATTAGCAATGTTAGTTATCACCATAGTTACCTGGCTTGTAGTGGGCATGTCCTCTTTTGACTGATTATCCTTTTTCTGCTTCTTTTTTTTGTCTTTACTCTTGGGTGGCTGTCCAGACAATAAACATTTATTATACGATAACATTATAAAGAAAAAAACCTAAACAAAGCTGATTTCTTGCTGATGCTGGGCTGTATGTGTTGAGTTAACTACAAAAATAACTATGAGCTTACTTACCATCATGAAAAATTGCTCAGACACACGTTGGCAGTGAAAATGTCAATTTGAACAGGATTCACTGTCATGGCAACCATGACAAAAATAAAGCACAAACTAAAGCAAATGTAAATAAATTATGAAGAATTAATCAGTGTGTGTAAGACAAAATACTACAGTATACTAAGAATGTGTGAGATTATTTTCATATTAGATTTTTTTGTGTCTGTTTTAAAAGAATACAGCAAATGCTGCATTCCTGAAATCATGTTAGATTCTTTGGTTACTATGGATATGTATTAGGCGTCATCCCATTTTCACAACCAAGCCACACCACTGAGCTCCCTTAAATTTGAACACTGTTACACAACAAATACCAACAACAACAACAACAACAACAACAAAAAACAGTGGCGATCTCTCTTGCATACAACCTTTATCCAATGAGGAGAGAGAACGGCATAAAGGGGCGGTCCTCTCTGTGTGTGCAGCCAAGGGATGCGCGTGAATGTGGAGACGTAGGGACGAGGGCGGGGACTGCTAACTCCATCTGCTGACAAGAAGTTAACCAAAACCACCGGATTCTGCTTTAAGCTCTGGTCTATTCACATTGAAGAAATCCTTTATGTTTTTTCTTTTTAAAATGCATTTTAAGATGAGTAGGTTCGCTCCCATTCTATTCAAGAACAGTTTAGGTAGTATCTTCCAGTCACCGATGACTGGTCCAAGATGTGCTTCACCCACCCAACGTGCAGCGCTTCTGTGTATGATGCAATATCTAACATTTTTAAACCCTGTCTCATAGTCTCTAATGATTACTGATCTTTTGATTCTATCCCTATTTCCAGACCGAAGAAAATTAAAATACAAGGTATTCAGCCCAAAAGACTGACAGTTGCCCAATATAGAATTTTAGCAGCAATCAGAGATTTAAGAATAGTTACTTTGCCGTATAATGTGAGATCCCTCAGTCTCCACAAGCTTAGTGTATTCTATAGTACTCTTTTTTTTCTTCTTTGCACTGATTTGCCGTCGGAAGATATAACTATTTAAGACTTATATTAACACAAACATTCCGCTTACTTCTGCTAGTTGATTTTCTCATCAATGTAATAGATAGATAGATAGAGAATAGAGAATACTTTATTCATCCCTAGCAGGGAAATTCAAGTTAGTCCAGTAGCTCACACAACAATGACACAAAAAAGATGAACACAAAAAACATTTTAACAAGTGTTATATAAAACGATTGCAGCAGGAACAAATGATCTCTTAAATCTTTCAGTTCTGCAGGTCAGGGAGATGAGCCTTTTACTGCGGCTGCTCCTCTGACCTGTGAGGGTTTTGTGTAGAGGGTGTTGGGGGTCACCCAGGATGGTCTTCAACTTACACCCCATCCTCCACTTAACCACAGCCTCTACCAGCTCCGCTCCCTCCCCCATCACAGAGCTACATTTTTTGATGAGCCTGTCTAGTCTGTTCCTGTCCCTGACCTTGATGTTGTTACCCCAGCAGACAATAGCAAAGAATGTAACACTTGCAATGACAGACTGATAAAACATACGCAGCATTACATTACATACATCAAAAGACCTGAGTCTTCTTAAAAAGAAGAGCCTGCTTTGTGTCTTTTTGTACACATCATTTGTGTGTACGGACCAGTCCAGCCTGTCATCAAGGTGTACTCCAAGGTACTTGTATGACTGAACCCTCTCAATGTCCACCCCATCCACAGTCACAGGCCGTAAGGATCTTTTGGACCTGCCAAAGTCAATAATCATTTCTTTGGTCTTTGATGTATTAAGCAACATGTTGTTCTTGTTGCACCAGTCTGTGAACGCCCCCACCAGGTCCCTGTATTCATCTTCCTGTCCCTTCTTCACACATGCCGAGTCGTCAGAGTACTTCTGAACATGGCAAGATTCAGATGTAGATGTGAAATCTGCAGTGAAAAGTGTGAAGAGGTAAGGTGAGAGCACAGTACCTTGTGGTACTCCTACACTGCTCACCACTGTGTCTGACATGCAATTGTTTGACTTGAGACCTAATTTTAGCTCCTTGTGCATATACAAAATTGATATATACAAAATTTTTTATATTTTCCGTGTTTGGTTCATTATCAGCTTCCCTTTCTAACTGTTGTGTTTTCAGTTGCTGCTCCACAGCGCTAGGGGTCGCTGTGAGCCTGTATTGATTGTGTTGACTGAGTGCTGTTGTAAAACAGAAGAAGAAGTTGAGCAGTAAAGCTTGTAGCTGTTAACGTTAATACTGAGTCCGCCGTTTCATTCCTAACTACATACTACAATCACACAAGACTACAACAAATTGGCGACGAGGATGGCGAATGTTGTGCCTGCGTTGTTTTTACCGACCGTCGGACAGCCTGCAATTCCGTTCGACATGTGGATGAAAATGTTCACAAACTACCTGCTTGCTATTCACGCGGAGGGGGACGACGCCCGGTGTCGTGCCCAAAAGTGATCGTCTGCCAGAATCTGATTTGAGGCCGCGGGAGCGCGCACAGCAGCCCGTTGAGCGGTGGCGCTATAAAACGTCTGATTTTCTTTGGATTGAACGGTCATAATGTGCATATACACACACATTATCACAACTGTGGCCAAAAGAAGTGTAGTTTGTAGCGAAATAAGGCATGGCAATTACGTGATAGACACGTCTGCATTATGTTTGATTTAACAGCCAGAGCACTATATCAAAGCACTACCAGTTTACGCCACACAGTGGCGCCTCCTTTGTTAAGCTTTCCTCCAACTCCAAGTTACAACGTGTTTTCAATAAAGTAATGGTCACTTTTACAATGATCCTTGTGACTCTGCATTGCTTTTTTACCTGATCTGGGCCCTTCCCATATTTGGATGTGTTTTGTATCTAATATTATTGTTTATGCCTACTAATATAATACAGTTTTCACCTGCCAAAAATTGATTGGAGGCCAAATGCAGTTACTGAATGGTGATTTCTGCCTAAAAATGACTTTATCCCATTCAAGAGGTTCATAATATAGACACTGAAGCTCACAGGACAGTGTAGAACTCTTTTAAAGAACCATTACAACACAAAATGTGCTTTTTCACCTGCCAAAAATTGATTGGAGGCCAAATGCAGTTACTGAATGGTGATTTCTGCCTAAAATTGACTTTATCTCATTCAAGAGGTTCATAATATAGACACTGAAGCTCACAGGACAGTGTGGAACTCTTTTAAAGGACCATTACAACACAAAATGTGCCTTTTCACCTGCCAAAAATTGATTGGAGGCCAAATGCAGTTACTGAATGGTGATTTCTGCCTAAAATTGACTTTATCTCATTCAAGAGGTTCATAATATAGACACTGAAGCTCACAGGACAGTGTGGAACTCTTTTAAAGGACCATTACAACACAAAATGTGCCTTTTCACCTGCCAAAAATTGATTGGAGGCCAAATGCAGTTACTGAATGGTGATTTCTGCCTAAAATTGACTTTATCTCATTCAAGAGGTTCATAATATAGACACTGAAGCTCACAGGACAGTGTAGAACTCTTTTAAAGAACCATTACAACACAAAATGTGCTTTTTCACCTGCCAAAAATTGATTGGAGGCCAAATGCAGGTACTGAATGGTGATTTCTGCCTAAAATTGACTTTATCTCATTCAAGAGGTTCATAATATAGACACTGAAGCTCACAGGACAGTGTAGAACTCTTTTAAAGGACCATTACAACACAAAATGTGCTTTTTCACCTGCCAAAAATTGATTGGAGGCCAAATGCAGTTACTGAATGGTGATTTCTGCCTAAAATTGACTTTATCTCATTCAAGAGCTTCATAATATAGACACTGAAGCTCACAGGACAGTGTGGAACTCTTTTAAAGGACCATTACAACACAAAATGTGCTTTTTCACCTGCCAAAAATTGATTGTAGGCCAAATGCAGTTACTGAATGGTGATTTCTGCCTAAAATTGACTTGATCTCATTCAAGAGGTTCATAATATAGACACTGAAGCTCACAGGACAGTGTGGAACTCTTTTAAAGGACCATTACAACACAAAATGTGCTTTTTCACCTGCCAAAAATTGATTGTAGGCCAAATGCAGTTGCTGAATGGTGATTTCTGCCTAAAAATGACTTTATCTCATTCAAGAGCTTCATAATATAGACACTGAAGCTCACAGGACAGTGTAGAACTCTTTTAAAGGACCATTACAACACAAAATGTGCTTTTTCACCTGCCAAAAATTGATTGGAGGCCAAATGCAGTTACTGAATGGTGATTTCTGCCTAAAATTGACTTTATCTCATTCAAGAGCTTCATAATATAGACACTGAAGCTCACAGGACAGTGTAGAACTCTTTTAAAGGACCATTACAACACAAAATGTGCTTTTTCACCTGCCAAAAATTGATTGGAGGCCAAATGCAGTTACTGAATGGTGATTTCTGCCTAAAATTGACTTTATCTCATTCAAGAGCTTCATAATATAGACACTGAAGCTCACAGGACAGTGTGGAACTCTTTTAAAGGACCATTACAACACAAAATGTGCTTTTTCACCTGCCAAAAATTGATTGGAGGCCAAATGCAGTTACTGAATGGTGATTTCTGCCTAAAATTGACTTGATCTCATTCAAGAGCTTCATAATATAGACACTGAAGCTCACAGGACAGTGTGGAACTCTTTTAAAGGACCATTACAACACAAAATGTGCTTTTTCACCTGCCAAAAATTGATTGGAGGCCAAATGCAGGTACTGAATGGTGATTTCTGCCTAAAATTGACTTTATCTCATTCAAGAGGTTCATAATATAGACACTGAAGCTCACAGGACAGTGTGGAACTCTTTTAAAGGACCATTACAACACAAAATGTGCTTTTTCACCTGCCAAAAATTGATTGGAGGCCAAATGCAGTTACTGAATGGTGATTTCTGCCTAAAATTGACTTTATCTCATTCAAGAGCTTCATAATATAGACACTGAAGCTCACAGGACAGTGTGGAACTCTTTTAAAGGACCATTACAACACAAAATGTGCTTTTTCACCTGCCAAAAATTGATTGGAGGCCAAATGCAGGTACTGAATGGTGATTTCTGCCTAAAATTGACTTTATCTCATTCAAGAGGTTCATAATATAGACACTGAAGCTCACAGGACAGTGTAGAACTCTTTTAAAGGACCATTACAACACAAAATGTGCTTTTTCACCTGCCAAAAATTGATTGGAGGCCAAATGCAGTTACTGAATGGTGATTTCTGCCTAAAATTGACTTTATCTCATTCAAGAGCTTCATAATATAGACACTGAAGCTCACAGGACAGTGTGGAACTCTTTTAAAGGACCATTACAACACAAAATGTGCTTTTTCACCTGCCAAAAATTGATTGGAGGCCAAATGCAGGTACTGAATGGTGATTTCTGCCTAAAATTGACTTTATCTCATTCAAGAGGTTCATAATATAAACATTAGAGCTCACAGGACAGTGTGGAACTATTTTTGTGAAGTCATTTTGAGCAAAAATATTCATCTCTGTGCAGTATCAGAGGCGTAAATCAATTTCTGGCAGCTGAAATACCCTGATTTTTACATTGTAATGGCCCTTTATGCGTTTTTCAAGTGGTAAAAAGCACTGGTTGAGGTCAAATCTTGTAAATGTTACTCTGCTGAGTGATATCAAGTCATTTTGAGCAAAAATATTCATCTCTGTACAGTGCCAGAGGCGTAAATCAATTTCTGGCAGGTAAAATACCCTGATTTTTACTTTGTAATGGCCCTTTACACATTATTCAAGCACTGGTTGACATCAAATCTTGTCAGTATTACTATGCTGAGTGATATAAAGCCATTTTGAGGCAGAAACAAATAAACAATCTCGATTCAAAATATCTTTATTTGCCTAAATACAAGCCAGATATAAATCACCATCTACCCAACAACAATAGGCCTATTAGGCTACTGGACACACAGGAGGCTATCAAACACATAAACAGAGAGTTCAGTGTCTATATTATGAACCTCTTGAATGAGATCAAGTGATTTTTAGGCAGAAATCACCATTCAGTAACTGCATTTGGCCTCCAATCAATTTTTGGCAGGTGAAAAAGCACATTTTGTGTTGTAATGGTCCTTTAAAAGAGTTCCACACTGTTCTGTGAGCTTAAGTGTCTATATTATGAAGCTCTTGAATGAGATCAAGTGATTTTTAGGCAGAAACCACCATTCAGTAACTGCATTTGGCCTACAATCAATTTTTGGCAGGTGAAAAAGCACATTTTGTGTTGTAATGGTCCTTTAAAATAGTTCCACACTGTCCTGTGAGCTTCAGTGTCTATATTATGAACCTCTTGAATGAGATAAAGTCAATTTTAGGCAGAAATCACCATTCAGTAACTGCATTTGGCCTCCAATCAATTTTTGGCAGGTGAAAAAGCACATTTTGTGTTGTAATGGTCCTTTAAAAGAGTTCCACACTGTTCTGTGAGCTTAAGTGTCTATATTATGAAGCTCTTGAATGAGATCAAGTGATTTTTAGGCAGAAATCACCATTCAGTAACTGCATTTGGCCTCCAATCAATTTTTGGCAGGTGAAAAAGCACATTTTGTGTTGTAATGGTCCTTTAAAAGAGTTCCACACTGTCCTGTGAGCTTCAGTGTCTATATTATGAAGCTCTTGAATGAGATAAAGTCAATTTTAGGCAGAAATCACCATTCAGTAACTGCATTTGGCCTCCAATCAATTTTTGGCAGGTGAAAAAGCATATTTTGTGTTGTAATGGTCCTTTAAAAGAGTTCTACACTGTCCTGTGAGCTTCAGTGTCTATATTATGAAGCTCTTGAATGAGATAAAGTCATTTTTAGGCAGAAATCACCATTCAGTAACTGCATTTGGCCTACAATCAATTTTTGGCAGGTGAAAAAGCACATTTTGTGTTGTAATGGTCCTTTAAAAGAGTTCCACACTGTTCTGTGAGCTTAAGTGTCTATATTATGAACCTCTTGAATGAGATAAAGTCAATTTTAGGCAGAAATCACCATTCAGTAACTGCATTTGGCCTACAATCATTTTTTGGCAGGTGAAAAAGCACATTTTGTGTTGTAATGGTCCTTTAAAAGAGTTCCACACTGTTCTGTGAGCTTAAGTGTCTATATTATGAAGCTCTTGAATGAGATCAAGTGATTTTTAGGCAGAAATCACCATTCAGTAACTGCATTTGGCCTCCAATCAATTTTTGGCAGGTGAAAAAGCACATTTTGTGTTGTAATGGTCCTTTAAAATAGTTCCACACTGTCCTGTGAGCTTCAGTGTCTATATTATGAACCTCTTGAATGAGATAAAGTCAATTTTAGGCAGAAATCACCATTCAGTAACTGCATTTGGCCTACAATCAATTTTTGGCAGGTGAAAAAGCACATTTTGTGTTGTAATGGTCCTTTAAAAGAGTTCCACACTGTTCTGTGAGCTTAAGTGTCTATATTATGAAGCTCTTGAATGAGATAAAGTCAATTTTAGGCAGAAATCACCATTCAGTAACTGCATTTGGCCTACAATCAATTTTTGGCAGGTGTCACAGCACATTTTGTGTTGTAATGGTTCTTTAAAAGAGTTCTACACTGCCCTGTGAGCTTCAGTGTCTATATTATGAACCTCTTGAATGAGATAAAGTCAATTTTAGGCAGAAATCACCATTCAGTAACTGCATTTGGCCTCCAATCAATTTTTGGCAGGTGAAAAGGCACATTTTGTGTTGTAATGGTCCTTTAAAAGAGTTCCACACTGTCCTGTGAGCTTCAGTGTCTATATTATGAACCTCTTGAATGAGATAAAGTCAATTTTAGGCAGAAATCACCATTCAGTAACTGCATTTGGCCTCCAATCAATTTTTGGCAGGTGAAAAAGCACATTTTGTGTTGTAATGGTTCTTTAAAAGAGTTCTACACTGTCCTGTGAGCTTCAGTGTCTATATTATGAACCTCTTGAATGAGATAAAGTCAATTTTAGGCAGAAATCACCATTCAGTAACTGCATTTGGCCTACAATCAATTTTTGGCAGGTGAAAAAGCACATTTTGTGTTGTAATGGTCCTTTAAAAGAGTTCCACACTGTCCTGTGAGCTTCAGTGTCTATATTATGAACCTCTTGAATGAGATAAAGTCAATTTTAGGCAGAAATCACCATTCAGTAACTGCATTTGGCCTCCAATCAATTTTTGGCAGGTGAAAAAGCACATTTTGTGTTGTAATGGTTCTTTAAAAGAGTTCTACACTGTCCTGTGAGCTTCAGTGTCTATATTATGAACCTCTTGAATGAGATAAAGTCAATTTTAGGCAGAAATCACCATTCAGTAACTGCATTTGGCCTACAATCAATTTTTGGCAGGTGAAAAAGCACATTTTGTGTTGTAATGGTCCTTTAAAAGAGTTCCACACTGTTCTGTGAGCTTAAGTGTCTATATTATGAACCTCTTGAATGAGATCAAGTGATTTTTAGGCAGAAATCACCATTCAGTAACTGCATTTGGCCTACAATCAATTTTTGGCAGGTGTCACAGCACATTTTGTGTTGTAATGGTTCTTTAAAAGAGTTCTACACTGTCCTGTGAGCTTCAGTGTCTATATTATGAACCTCTTGAATGAGATAAAGTCAATTTTAGGCAGAAATCACCATTCAGTAACTGCATTTGGCCTACAATCAATTTTTGGCAGGTGAAAAAGCACATTTTGTGTTGTAATGGTCCTTTAAAAGAGTTCCACACTGTTCTGTGAGCTTAAGTGTCTATATTATGAAGCTCTTGAATGAGATCAAGTGATTTTTAGGCAGAAATCACCATTCAGTAACTGCATTTGGCCTACAATCAATTTTTGGCAGGTGAAAAAGCACATTTTGTGTTGTAATGGTCCTTTAAAAGAGTTCCACACTGTCCTGTGAGCTTCAGTGTCTATATTATGAAGCTCTTGAATGAGATAAAGTCAATTTTAGGCAGAAATCACCATTCAGTAACTGCATTTGGCCTCCAATCAATTTTTGGCAGGTGAAAAAGCATATTTTGTGTTGTAATGGTCCTTTAAAAGAGTTCTACACTGTCCTGTGAGCTTCAGTGTCTATATTATGAAGCTCTTGAATGAGATAAAGTCATTTTTAGGCAGAAATCACCATTCAGTAACTGCATTTGGCCTACAATCAATTTTTGGCAGGTGAAAAAGCACATTTTGTGTTGTAATGGTCCTTTAAAAGAGTTCCACACTGTTCTGTGAGCTTAAGTGTCTATATTATGAACCTCTTGAATGAGATAAAGTCAATTTTAGGCAGAAATCACCATTCAGTAACTGCATTTGGCCTACAATCATTTTTTGGCAGGTGAAAAAGCACATTTTGTGTTGTAATGGTCCTTTAAAAGAGTTCCACACTGTTCTGTGAGCTTAAGTGTCTATATTATGAAGCTCTTGAATGAGATCAAGTGATTTTTAGGCAGAAATCACCATTCAGTAACTGCATTTGGCCTCCAATCAATTTTTGGCAGGTGAAAAAGCACATTTTGTGTTGTAATGGTTCTTTAAAAGAGTTCTACACTGTCCTGTGAGCTTCAGTGTCTATATTATGAACCTCTTGAATGAGATAAAGTCAATTTTAGGCAGAAATCACCATTCAGTAACTGCATTTGGCCTACAATCAATTTTTGGCAGGTGAAAAAGCACATTTTGTGTTGTAATGGTCCTTTAAAAGAGTTCCACACTGTCCTGTGAGCTTCAGTGTCTATATTATGAACCTCTTGAATGAGATAAAGTCAATTTTAGGCAGAAATCACCATTCAGTAACTGCATTTGGCCTCCAATCAATTTTTGGCAGGTGAAAAAGCACATTTTGTGTTGTAATGGTTCTTTAAAAGAGTTCTACACTGTCCTGTGAGCTTCAGTGTCTATATTATGAACCTCTTGAATGAGATAAAGTCAATTTTAGGCAGAAATCACCATTCAGTAACTGCATTTGGCCTACAATCAATTTTTGGCAGGTGAAAAAGCACATTTTGTGTTGTAATGGTCCTTTAAAAGAGTTCCACACTGTTCTGTGAGCTTAAGTGTCTATATTATGAACCTCTTGAATGAGATCAAGTGATTTTTAGGCAGAAATCACCATTCAGTAACTGCATTTGGCCTACAATCAATTTTTGGCAGGTGTCACAGCACATTTTGTGTTGTAATGGTTCTTTAAAAGAGTTCTACACTGTCCTGTGAGCTTCAGTGTCTATATTATGAACCTCTTGAATGAGATAAAGTCAATTTTAGGCAGAAATCACCATTCAGTAACTGCATTTGGCCTACAATCAATTTTTGGCAGGTGAAAAAGCACATTTTGTGTTGTAATGGTCCTTTAAAAGAGTTCCACACTGTTCTGTGAGCTTAAGTGTCTATATTATGAAGCTCTTGAATGAGATCAAGTGATTTTTAGGCAGAAATCACCATTCAGTAACTGCATTTGGCCTACAATCAATTTTTGGCAGGTGAAAAAGCACATTTTGTGTTGTAATGGTCCTTTAAAAGAGTTCCACACTGTCCTGTGAGCTTCAGTGTCTATATTATGAAGCTCTTGAATGAGATAAAGTCAATTTTAGGCAGAAATCACCATTCAGTAACTGCATTTGGCCTCCAATCAATTTTTGGCAGGTGAAAAAGCATATTTTGTGTTGTAATGGTCCTTTAAAAGAGTTCTACACTGTCCTGTGAGCTTCAGTGTCTAAATTATGAAGCTCTTGAATGAGATAAAGTCATTTTTAGGCAGAAATCACCATTCAGTAACTGCATTTGGCCTACAATCAATTTTTGGCAGGTGAAAAAGCACATTTTGTGTTGTAATGGTCCTTTAAAAGAGTTCCACACTGTTCTGTGAGCTTAAGTGTCTATATTATGAAGCTCTTGAATGAGATAAAGTCAATTTTAGGCAGAAATCACCATTCAGTAACTGCATTTGGCCTACAATCATTTTTTGGCAGGTGAAAAAGCACATTTTGTGTTGTAATGGTCCTTTAAAAGAGTTCCACACTGTTCTGTGAGCTTAAGTGTCTATATTATGAAGCTCTTGAATGAGATCAAGTGATTTTTAGGCAGAAATCACCATTCAGTAACTGCATTTGGCCTACAATCAATTTTTGGCAGGTGAAAAAGCACATTTTGTGTTGTAATGGTCCTTTAAAATAGTTCCACACTGTCCTGTGAGCTTCAGTGTCTATATTATGAACCTCTTGAATGAGATAAAGTCAATTTTAGGCAGAAATCACCATTCAGTAACTGCATTTGGCCTACAATCAATTTTTGGCAGGTGAAAAAGCACATTTTGTGTTGTAATGGTCCTTTAAAAGAGTTCCACACTGTTCTGTGAGCTTAAGTGTCTATATTATGAAGCTCTTGAATGAGATCAAGTGATTTTCAGGCAGAAATCACCATTCAGTAACTGCATTTGGCCTACAATCAATTTTTGGCAGGTGTCACAGCACATTTTGTGTTGTAATGGTTCTTTAAAAGAGTTCTACACTGCCCTGTGAGCTTCAGTGTCTATATTATGAACCTCTTGAATGAGATAAAGTCAATTTTAGGCAGAAATCACCATTCAGTAACTGCATTTGGCCTCCAATCAATTTTTGGCAGGTGAAAAAGCACATTTTGTGTTGTAATGGTTCTTTAAAAGAGTTCTACACTGTCCTGTGAGCTTCAGTGTCTATATTATGAACCTCTTGAATGAGATAAAGTCAATTTTAGGCAGAAATCACCATTCAGTAACTGCATTTGGCCTACAATCAATTTTTGGCAGGTGAAAAAGCACATTTTGTGTTGTAATGGTCCTTTAAAAGAGTTCCACACTGTCCTGTGAGCTTCAGTGTCTATATTATGAACCTCTTGAATGAGATAAAGTCAATTTTAGGCAGAAATCACCATTCAGTAACTGCATTTGGCCTCCAATCAATTTTTGGCAGGTGAAAAAGCACATTTTGTGTTGTAATGGTTCTTTAAAAGAGTTCTACACTGTCCTGTGAGCTTCAGTGTCTATATTATGAACCTCTTGAATGAGATAAAGTCAATTTTAGGCAGAAATCACCATTCAGTAACTGCATTTGGCCTACAATCAATTTTTGGCAGGTGAAAAAGCACATTTTGTGTTGTAATGGTCCTTTAAAAGAGTTCCACACTGTTCTGTGAGCTTAAGTGTCTATATTATGAAGCTCTTGAATGAGATCAAGTGATTTTTAGGCAGAAATCACCATTCAGTAACTGCATTTGGCCTACAATCAATTTTTGGCAGGTGTCACAGCACATTTTGTGTTGTAATGGTTCTTTAAAAGAGTTCTACACTGTCCTGTGAGCTTCAGTGTCTATATTATGAACCTCTTGAATGAGATAAAGTCAATTTTAGGCAGAAATCACCATTCAGTAACTGCATTTGGCCTACAATCAATTTTTGGCAGGTGAAAAAGCACATTTTGTGTTGTAATGGTCCTTTAAAAGAGTTCCACACTGTTCTGTGAGCTTAAGTGTCTATATTATGAAGCTCTTGAATGAGATCAAGTGATTTTTAGGCAGAAATCACCATTCAGTAACTGCATTTGGCCTACAATCAATTTTTGGCAGGTGAAAAAGCACATTTTGTGTTGTAATGGTCCTTTAAAAGAGTTCCACACTGTCCTGTGAGCTTCAGTGTCTATATTATGAAGCTCTTGAATGAGATAAAGTCAATTTTAGGCAGAAATCACCATTCAGTAACTGCATTTGGCCTCCAATCAATTTTTGGCAGGTGAAAAAGCATATTTTGTGTTGTAATGGTCCTTTAAAAGAGTTCTACACTGTCCTGTGAGCTTCAGTGTCTATATTATGAAGCTCTTGAATGAGATAAAGTCATTTTTAGGCAGAAATCACCATTCAGTAACTGCATTTGGCCTACAATCAATTTTTGGCAGGTGAAAAAGCACATTTTGTGTTGTAATGGTCCTTTAAAAGAGTTCCACACTGTTCTGTGAGCTTAAGTGTCTATATTATGAACCTCTTGAATGAGATAAAGTCAATTTTAGGCAGAAATCACCATTCAGTAACTGCATTTGGCCTACAATCATTTTTTGGCAGGTGAAAAAGCACATTTTGTGTTGTAATGGTCCTTTAAAAGAGTTCCACACTGTTCTGTGAGCTTAAGTGTCTATATTATGAAGCTCTTGAATGAGATCAAGTGATTTTTAGGCAGAAATCACCATTCAGTAACTGCATTTGGCCTACAATCAATTTTTGGCAGGTGAAAAAGCACATTTTGTGTTGTAATGGTCCTTTAAAATAGTTCCACACTGTCCTGTGAGCTTCAGTGTCTATATTATGAACCTCTTGAATGAGATAAAGTCAATTTTAGGCAGAAATCACCATTCAGTAACTGCATTTGGCCTACAATCAATTTTTGGCAGGTGAAAAAGCACATTTTGTGTTGTAATGGTCCTTTAAAAGAGTTCCACACTGTTCTGTGAGCTTAAGTGTCTATATTATGAAGCTCTTGAATGAGATCAAGTGATTTTTAGGCAGAAATCACCATTCAGTAACTGCATTTGGCCTACAATCAATTTTTGGCAGGTGTCACAGCACATTTTGTGTTGTAATGGTTCTTTAAAAGAGTTCTACACTGCCCTGTGAGCTTCAGTGTCTATATTATGAACCTCTTGAATGAGATAAAGTCAATTTTAGGCAGAAATCACCATTCAGTAACTGCATTTGGCCTCCAATCAATTTTTGGCAGGTGAAAAAGCACATTTTGTGTTGTAATGGTTCTTTAAAAGAGTTCTACACTGTCCTGTGAGCTTCAGTGTCTATATTATGAACCTCTTGAATGAGATAAAGTCAATTTTAGGCAGAAATCACCATTCAGTAACTGCATTTGGCCTACAATCAATTTTTGGCAGGTGAAAAAGCACATTTTGTGTTGTAATGGTCCTTTAAAAGAGTTCCACACTGTTCTGTGAGCTTAAGTGTCTATATTATGAAGCTCTTGAATGAGATCAAGTGATTTTTAGGCAGAAATCACCATTCAGTAACTGCATTTGGCCTACAATCAATTTTTGGCAGGTGTCACAGCACATTTTGTGTTGTAATGGTTCTTTAAAAGAGTTCTACACTGTCCTGTGAGCTTCAGTGTCTATATTATGAACCTCTTGAATGAGATAAAGTCAATTTTAGGCAGAAATCACCATTCAGTAACTGCATTTGGCCTCCAATCAATTTTTGGCAGGTGAAAAGGCACATTTTGTGTTGTAATGGTCCTTTAAAAGAGTTCCACACTGTCCTGTGAGCTTCAGTGTCTATATTATGAACCTCTTGAATGAGATAAAGTCAATTTTAGGCAGAAATCACCATTCAGTAACTGCATTTGGCCTCCAATCAATTTTTGGCAGGTGAAAAAGCACATTTTGTGTTGTAATGGTTCTTTAAAAGAGTTCTACACTGTCCTGTGAGCTTCAGTGTCTATATTATGAACCTCTTGAATGAGATAAAGTCATTTTTAGGCAGAAATCACCATTCAGTAACTGCATTTGGCCTCCAATCAATTTTTGGCAGGTGAAAACTGTATTATATTAGTAGGCATAAACAATAATATTAGATACAAAACACATCCAAATATGGGAAGGGCCCAGATCAGGTAAAAAAGCAATGCAGAGTCACAAGGATCATTGTAAAAGTGACCATTACTTTATTGAAAACACGTTGTAACTTGGAGTTGGAGGAAAGCTTAACAAAGGAGGCGCCACTGTGTGGCGTAAACTGGTAGTGCTTTGATATAGTGCTCTGGCTGTTAAATCAAACATAATGCAGACGTGTCTATCACGTAATTGCCATGCCTTATTTCGCTACAAACTACACTTCTTTTGGCCACAGTTGTGATAATGTGTGTGTATATGCACATTATGACCGTTCAATCCAAAGAAAATCAGACGTTTTATCGCGCCACCGCTCAACGGGCTGCTGTGCGCGCTCCCGCGGCCTCAAATCAGATTCTGGCAGACGATCACTTTTGGGCACGACACCGGCAAGAGGAAACGTGCTCTACTGTTGCACTGCTTGGGCGCTGAAGGACAACGTATCTTTTACACACTCACAGATGGAGGTACGTCCTACGAGTCGGCAGTGACTGCGTTATGTGCATACTTCAAGCCTGCGATAAACGTTGTTGTGGAGAGACATAAGTTCAGACAACGAGTGCAGAGACCGCATGAGACTGTTGCCGAGTATGTTGGCGCCCTGCGAGAGCTGGCGGCGACATGTGAGTTTGCTGGAAATAATGATGAAATGATACGGGATCAACTCATTGAGCATGCTAGTTGCCCTCGGATACGCGAGAAGCTGCTCGTGCAAACAGACGGAAATCTCACACTGGACGTAGCAGTTAAAATGGCGTGTCAGGTAGAGGCGGCGATTGGACACGTACAGACTCTTACAGCGGAGCCCCAAGCTTCCGTGCACGTTGTGAAAGCGAAGCCAAGACGCCAGTTCAAGCCCAAAACAAGGAGTTATAACCCCGCTGAGGCTACAGCAGCATCAAAACAGGACCGGTGCTGTTTTCGGTGTGGTTCATCAACTCACCTGGCAGACGCTCCAGACTGTCCAGCACGTAAAGTGACCTGCCGAAGCTGCAACAAGACAGGACACTTCGCCCGTGTATGTAAGTCCAAGTCCAAATCCACTGTCAAAGTTGGAGAAGTGGTTGTTCTTGAAATGAACACAGTGCTGATGTTACAGTTGGATAACAAGATTACATGTGCAGTGACTATAAATGCAAAATCAACTTCCTGCCCTGCTGAGCTAGTAGTGGATACAGGCTCTGCTGTATCCATCATTCCCGAGCACCTCTACAGAGAGCATTTCAGTGATGTACCACTGTCTGAGCCACTTTCAAGGTTAGTGACATACACTAAGTCCAAGGTCCCAGTGCTAGGCTGCCTATCAGCTACAGTGCAGCATGCAAATACAGCAGTCCCAGCTACATTATATGTTGTGAGGACAGGCACAGTTTTGCTGGGATTGGATTTATTCAGATTACTGAGACTCTCTATTGAACATAATGCTGTGCTCTCACCTGCTACCTCCTCATCAGCAGTTAACTCACCTGCAGCTCCAGTAGCAGAGGTCATAGCCCAGTCAGTGACCGAGGAGAAGCTGGGTCTTGCAAAAGGCTTCATCCACCGAGTCAAAATCAGGGAGGGTGTCCAGCCTGTCCAACAGAAGCTTTGAAGGCTCCCAGTCTCTGTCAGACAAGCTGTCTCTGCTGAAATTGAGAGGCTCCTGGAAATGGATGTGATTGAGAGGATTGATGCATCTCCGTGGGTATCACCCATCGTGGTCACACTAAGGAAAAATGGTAAAGTGAGAATGTGTGTGGACTACCGTGAGCCAAACAAGGCAGTAGTAATGGACAGTCACCCACTTCCTCATATGGATGACATTTTCACTGAAATGCGCGGAGCCACTGTTTTCTCTACCATTGACTTGGCGAATGCTTATCATCAAGTGTTGCTAGCAGAGGAGAGCCGTGACATAACTGCATTCATAACGCACGAAGGACTGTTCAGGTTTCGTAGAGTACCATATGGACTGTGTTCAGCCCCAAGTGCATTCTCCAAGCTCATGTCCCTTGTGCTGAAAGACCTCAAGGGGGTCCAGAATTACCTGGATGATGTCATAGTTTATGGCACGGACCAGCAAGAACATGACTGCAACCTCCGGGCAGTGCTAGCTGCACTTAAAGAAGCTGGCCTCCAGCTTAATACTGAAAAGTGTCATTTCAACCAGAAAAGCCTGCAGTTCCTTGGGCATGTCGTGTCAGCTCAAGGTTTGCTGCCAAATGAGGATCACATTAAAGCTATCACAGAAGCTCCAGCGCCTAGCGACGCCACTACTCTACGCTCATTCCTGGGACTCACAGCATGGTATGCAAAGTTTGTGCAAAATTATGCATCTTTGGTTGAGCCCATGAGAGACTGCCTGCGCGATGACACCTTCAAGTGGACTGCAGCTGCACAGGTGAGCTTTGATACAGTCAAGACTCGCATCGTTAACAGTCCAGCACTGGTAGTTTTTGATCCCAGTCTCCTGACCATTGTTTCCACTGATGCTTCGGATTATGGTCTGGGGGCCATATTGACACAAGTGCATCCTGACAACACGGAGCGTACAGTTGCATTTGCTTCACGTTCACTCACACCGGCAGAACGGAAATACTCCATTGTGGAGAAGGAAGCACTAGCCTGTGTGTGGGCCGCTGAGAAGTTGAGGACTTTTCTGTGGGGAACAAGATTCACGCTGCGCACAGACCACCAGGCCCTGACCACACTGCTAGCTACAAAAGGACTGGGACGCGCAGGAATGCGTATTGCAAGGTGGTCAGCCAGACTTCTGTGTTTCACATATGATGTGGTGTATCGTGCTGGTGCACAAAATTTTGCTGCTGACTGTCTTTCCAGGTTGCCTCTCCCATCAGCAGAGAATGCAGAGCCAGTGATGGAGCCGGAGCTCGTGGCTTTGCTGGATGCGGAACTGAAAGCTCTTTCAGTGAAGGATTTCACTGTGGCATGTAAGGTGTGTCCAGAACTTACTGTCCTGCGAGTGCAGATGAAAAACGGATGGCCTAAAACAACAAAGTCCCTACCTGCATTGCTGAAGCCTTACTTTGCTGTCAGAGACGAACTCTCAGTTCAAGATGTGGTTGTTTACAGGGGCCCTCAGCGACGGCTTGTTCCTGTGGCCCTTAGAAAACAGCTTGTTAATCTGGCACATGAAACCCACCAGGGTGTCGTCTGCACTAAGCAGAGGCTGCGGGACTTATACTGGTGGCCAAGTATGGACATGTGTGTGCAGGAGAGCATCAGAACGTGTGTAACGTGCCAGATGAATGATAAAAGTGCTAAGACACATGCTACACCACTTCAGCCGGTCCCACTGCCTGATGGCCCGTGGCAGAAGGTGGGAATCGACATCGTGGGGCCGTTCGAGTCTGCAACCTGGGACTGCCGATATGCAGTGACACTGATCGACTACTACACCAAGTGGCCAGAGGTCGCCTTTACTCACTCCATCACAACCACGGCGATCACCACTTTCCTGTCTACAGTGTTTTCCAGGTTTGGCAACCCTACAGAGCTCATCAGTGACAATGGGACTCAATTTACCTCAAGTGAGTTTGCAGACTTCCTAGCAGTGAGAGACATCAAACACAGAAAAGTGTCTCTGTATTATCCTCAAGCAAATGGGGCCGTGGAGCGCTGGAACCGCGTTCTTAAAGAAACACTCCTCACTGCTGAGCAAGAGAGGAAACCATGGAAACCCTTCATACAGGAGTTCCTGCTCACATACCCTGCAACTCCACACAGCACCACAGGTGTGTCGCCTCATGAGCTCATGTTCAACAGAAAGATGTTCACAAAAGTGAACATTGGTCCAGCAAGCAAATCCACACCGCTGCTAGAAAAACAGCTGCGTGATCGTGTCACCTCCAAACAGAATGCATCAAAAGCCTACACAGATGTTAAAAGAGGTGCACAGGTGCCAAGGATCAAAGAGGGAAGTCTGGTCAGAGTGAGAAAACCCTTCCACGTTAAAAAAGGACTGTCAAAGTTCCATGCACCTTCCAGGGTGAAAAAAAAAGAGAAAAGCAAACATGCCTGACAATGTGAATGACTGTTTGACATAAAGGTGAATTATAAGTTGAAGCTACCTTGGTTTATTATTGTTTAGAGACCTATACAAATGTCAGTGGAAAATGAGTTTTACTCATATTTAAGTTACAGAGAAGGAACAGGATAAAAGTTTATTTGCTACTGTAGAAGAGTTTAGTAATACAGAGTACTGTTGTTATGGTTATTGATATGAATGTGATTACTGAAAAAAACTGTTATTACTATTAAGTAATGTGGAGAAGTTTGCACTATTTTACAGTCAGTCTAAATTGATTCAAGTTATTAAGTATTTCCATTCATAAGTAAGCTTCTTAAACAAGAGGAAAATATGTTGTGTTTTCAGTTGCTGCTCCACAGTCGCTGTGAGCCTGTATTGATTGTGTTGACTGAGTGCTGTTGTAAACAGAAGAAGAAGTTGAGCAGTAAAGCTTGTAGCTGTTAACGTTAATACTGAGTCCGCCGTTTCATTCCTAACTACATATTACAATTACACAAGACTACAACACTAACTCACGGACATGTATGTCTTTTCTTTGTCTTCTTGTTTCAAGTTTGGTGTGCCTCAGGGTTCAGTTTTATTATCATTTTACACACTCCCTCTTGGTGGGGTTCGTGTTGTAGTCAAGACCACCTAGCCCGAGACCAAGACAAGGCCGAGACCAGAGTATACCGAGACCAAGACAAGACCAAGACCGTGGAGGGGTGAGACCAAGTCCAAGACCGAGACCAAACAGAAGAATTATAGTCTATTTGTCATAATGAAAAATAAATGTATTTCAAACTGTTGGTAAAGCCACCCAGCCTGCAGAAGTACTTAACCCTTTTTACATGGTGCTTTCAAAAGCAGCAATGATGCTGTTACAACCAATGTATGAAGAACACTTGAAAGGTGATCTCTGATGAAAAAACAAACAAAACAAAAAAATACTGTAGGCTACATGATTTTTTTGTTGTCATTTTTCCCAAAATGATTCAAGTCTCCCCCCCCCGCCCCCCCCCCCCTCCCCCTCTTTCCATTTCCACTTATTGAAACTTTTTTTAATCAGACAGCCTTTGATTTTATTTAAGTTTTACCATTTCTCATCTTCTTTCTTTATCTAGCTCTTATTTCCAGTGTGACTTTTTGTTCTTCTGCCGCCTTGTAAAGCACTTTGAAACCCTGTTTCAGAAAAGTGCTCTATAAATAAAGATTATGTCATGGGATACGACTTGGGGTGTTTGGTGATTATACTCGCTTCAAAAGAGGTTTTCCCTCTTGCTGTTCTTGTTATCAAAATGACATTTACATGCTGTGCACAATACTCCAAATATGGTAGTGAAGTTGTCTGGTAGCAAACATGATGTGTGAACTGAGACTTTTTAATCACCAACGGCATGACGCATTTGGATTATCCAGAAACTTGGCTTTGTTGCAGGTTGACAAACGCATCCTGAGTGGCCCCTATAATCCAAATGATGTGACAGTGTCAACTAGGAATCTCTATTGGAGCAGTTGGATCACTGGTCGGCTACGTCAGTCGAGAATTTTTAGAATTTGTAACTTGCACACTCGTTCACAGGACACCTTGGTTTTACAAATTCAGTTTGCAAATTTCAGTTTTATGCCCCCCAAAAGTGGAATAACCTACAAAACTGTCTGAAACTGGTTCATCTTATTTCCTTAGATAGTTTTAAAAGCTTATTATCAAATGTTTTACAACCTGTATGTAATTGTGGATCATGACCTTGATGAATTTGTATATTGTATAGTTTTTGTAATCAGGGCGTCATTGAAAAAGAGAGCTCGCTCTCAATTGACCTTCCCTAAATAAATAAAGGAGAAATTAATTTTTTTTCCCCAGGTTTAATCAAGAGTTGGTCTGTGACTCAAACCTGTAGTTTCCTTCAAATGCACTGTGCTGGCAATTCTGTAAAAACTAGGGCCGGGACTTTAACGCGTTAATTACGATTAATTAATTACACAAAAATTACCGCGTTATAAAAATTAACGCATTTTAATCGCACTTATTTAAAAAATATATATATATATATTTTTTTCTCACGTGTGTCTACGTGCGGTGCGCCCGCACGCGAGAGAGGCGGCAGTTTGAGAGGCTGACTGGCAGAGATGAGAGCTGGTGAAACGCTAGCATGGTTATTTAAAACACCATCTCTGATCTCTGCCTGCACATAGATACACAGACACGGCGCACGCTAAATGCGCTATATAGCGCTAATTGCTCAGCTGCAGCGCTATATCTATGACCTGTCACTGTCACAGCTGCAGCTCATCTCATTATGATAGGACTTCACCCTCAGAGCTGTCTGTCTTCAGACTGTCCTGACCTGTCCCTGAACATCACACAGGGACAACATGGAGCTGCCTGTGTGATTGGTTACTGAGTTTTATTAATGTTTACATCAGGCTGAGTTCAACAAATCAGTTTATGCTACTGTGATTTAAGTAGCCTAGTTAAATACTACAGTAATCATCATAGTGTATTGGAAGGAAAGACCATCGATTAATGAATTAATCGATAATTTGCAACCCTAGTCTGTTAGTCTTGGTTAAGTACCACCTTGAATGCTTATGTATTCAGTCATTCGATGGTATACTAAAATCCATGTTGAAAAAAAATGCTTCTCACTGTTCTCAGGTCAAATATTTATATGCGATTAAAATGCGATTAATTAATTACAAAGCCTCTGATTAATTCGATTAATTTTTTTAATCGAGTCCCAGCCCTAGTAAAAACCCATGTGATGGAAACTGTTTGAGCCCATTCATTTTGAAAGAGCAACAAGTCAGTCACTTAGCATTTGGTTTACCAACGAAAGAATTACAATGTCTCTGACGAGGACACTGGTGATTACTGGCTGCTGTTGCTGTCCAGACAAAAAAACAGAAGAGACTCATGTTTTACTGAATCCAGACATGCAAACTTTATTCATGACATTTCTATTAAAGCAGTAGCGATGCTAGGGAACATCAAGCCAGGCTTAAAGTTGTATAATTTCTTAACCTAATTAGAAGTGTTTTATAAAGAACAGTAAACAATTTGTTCGAACATTAACAGGCCAATAACAGGCCACTAATTCTGCCACATTAACAGTGCCAACAAAATATTGAAAACTCAAGTGAGTCCCACCTTTGCAAATATTGGGCCTATGCTTATTTCAAACTTAAAACTAACATTTAGTTTCACTTGACTTGAAATCAAAACATTTATCTACAAATATGCCAAACATATTTTAATTCTTTTACTAACGCAACATAGTGTTGCATTTCCTAAGTACTAGGTAAATCCCTCATTTCTTGTAATGAGTTGCTTGTCATTCAGTAAAATCTTCCTTGGCAGTTTTTGCTGTGATCTGAGCAGTTGGTTGCTGTAACTAGTGCAGCTCAAAGGAAAAAGAGCTTGTCTGACAGCTGGATGGCCGGCTCTGAGTGCAGGAACTGACCAGAAAGGAAAGCCAGTTTGTGGGCATATTTGCATGGTGCCGGAACACGAATGGTGCCCGGCCAGTTCCAGTACAAGTGGCACATCTTGAAGGTCAGCCTGGTGTGGGGGCACAACAACATCACATGAGTTTTGAAGCTGATGAAATAACGCTTTACGTGTCTGAACCGGGACACACTCATGTTCGACATGTTATAAATAACTACTATTGTTAGTGCTGCCAGTGCCAATTCTTTTCTTTAATTATGTTAATTTTATAAAACTGGGTCCTGGGGAAATATATATTCTCTCCCCAAAAAAGCAAAAAAAACAAAACAAAACAAGACAACCATTTGCCAACTCATTAATAAAACAATTACTCAGTCGTTCCTTAATTCAACAGATAGTATGAACAACATGTTATGAAAACACCCCAGCATCAGTGTGAGCAAAAAAGAAAAGGAAATAGATTATCAATACCTTTGCAAATGGTCCGGTGTGAGGTTTGCCGTGTTGTACAGAGAGATGTAGTGTGTAGGAAGTCCACAGCCCTGTCGAATGTGATGTGCCATCAGGTAGAAGTCCACCCTGCAAGAAAAATAACAGTTCATTACAAAGTTGAACATGTCAAGTAGAGGGCATCAGACACACAGAGCTTGGTCTTCTAATCAGAGTGCATGTATTCACTGCTGTTGCCAGGAGATGGGGGTGCAGCCTTTCAGATGCACACAGGTGATTTTACATCACCCCTCTTCTACCAACTGCAGTGTTGGTCTGCTAAAACAATAATGGCTTAACCTTCTACATATAAGGCTGCCATTATATCATCATCTGCTCACATGAATTTGTTTCCTGTAGTACATTCAGTCTGCATACTAATGGTGATGCAGTTGGACTAGAACCGTCTCAGACCATTATGTCCAGGCTGGATTCAGACCATATAAGCTCCATCAAGAAATGCAGCCTTCTTGCCTAATTTAAACAGAATCCACTACTTTTGAACACTGAAATATTGCGGTAATATAAAGTAAAAAAAACAAAACAACAACTGACAAACACTGGACCATTTTGCAGAGACATTAATCCTACCCCACCTTTTACCAAAGACCAGTGTCAGCCTTCAATGTATGATGGTGATCATTTTTCACAATTAATTTATTTGGACAGATACTGACCAGTCCCTCTGAGTGAGGGTGTGATCCAGAACAGTTCCTGGTGGAGGAGTGCCAAAGCTGTTTGAAGAACACGAGTAGAGGGTGGTGCTGATGCGCTTTTGGACCACGATGAAGACCAGTTTGGGCTCATAGCTGGGGAACTTCTCAAAGCATTTGATCAGCTGTGGAATTTCGTATTGCTCCACCATCTTCAGCTGGCCGTCTGAAACGCCGTCCCGATACACCACAATCTTCTCTGGCAAGTTGTGGTTTACCTGTACAGACAAACACACACGGATGCTATATCAGGGGGCATTTCACCAAAGTTATGCAGTTTTCATTCAGATTAAAACGTGCAGTGTGCACTACATTGATTTTTTTCTGATCCCATATCCTGATGACATATCCAGACTTAGATCACAAGTATATTCTTATTGAGGCACTGACCCAGCTAAGAGGAACAGAGAGGCCAACGGAGGGACATCAACTATGATCATTGGTCAAAACAACTGGGTGTGGCAATTGAATTGCAAGACATCTTTTGTGCAGCATGTTTTCACTAGGGTCAGCAAGGTGGTCTAGTAGTTAGCCCTGTCGCCTAACAGCAACAAGGTTCTGGGTTTGATCCCCAGACCTGAGAGTTTGAATGTTCTCCTTGTGCCTCCTCCCACAGCCCAGAGACATGCACACTAGGTTGGTTGGTGACTCTAACATGTATGTAGGTGTGAATGTGAATGCTGTTTGTCTTTATGTATCAGCCTTGTGACAGACTGGTGACCTGTTCAGGGTGAACCCATCCCTCCCCCATGACTCCACAAAATGATGTCATATACCCAATAGAAGTTGGAAATACTTACCTCAAAGTACTTCTGCAGTGCAGCCAGCAAGCAGACTCTGAAGCCATTGATCAGTTCCTCAGTGGGGGTCTGGAAAGTTACTCTGGAGTACCAGCGTGTCAGTGAGCTGGAGAGGAAAACATACAATCAAGACGAACCAACCAGTGACTTTGACCCAAATGGTCTCACAACAGGCCACAGCAGGAGAAGAAAGGAGTAGAGGTTTACCTGTTCACACTTGCAACGAAGCCCATGACAGACCGATGAGCCTTGCTGGTGTCATGGTGGACATCTACTCCAACCACCATCAAATGTTTCTATTCATGTGAGACAGAGGTTTATTATTTCCCCATCAGCTGCAGTGATGTTCCAACCTCTGACTTTCATACGACAACAATTCTTCCAGTGGTGCTACAGTGTCATTTTGTTACTTTAAAATATGCTGCAGTTTCCTAGGGCATTGACAAATACTGCATCTTAGTATTTGTCGCATACTTCCCAAATGCCGACCAATAGTCAATTTTTTTTAAATCCAAGTGGCACCACTGCTTCCAGGCCTAACTCTCTACACTAAGTTTGCCTCTGTTAATGACCATAAATACACAATGCTGTCATACATTGTGGATAAGCGTGAATTTTGTTTACCCTCGAGTGAGAGATAGAAAGAAAAACAAAAAAAAGAGCATGGACGCGCACCCGTTCAGTTACACAAATAGACATATTGCGGAGGAGGTTTTGGGAGGATTCAGTGTGTTTACGTTTTATTAATCTTTTATACATCAGAAGTCTCACCATTATTTGCTATTCATTTTAATAAGTTCTAAAATATATTTTTCATCTCGGCCATAAGCAGATCTCAGCACTGAGGGTTTAATTTTTATTGTCAGACACTCCTCCACTCTAAATGGTGCCTTTTAATCTTGTTAGTTAACGGTCAATAATTGGGGAATAAGCATCTGCTAACGGTCAGAAAAAAAGTCAAATTGAGCATCGCTAAATAATTTTTCAAACAATTCCATGTTCAACAACAACCATGCCATGTATAACTTAAGTTATATCCACCTTCAGTCATTGGATGCTGTTTCAAAAGCTCTGAATATGCCCCATGCTCAAACTGTTTGAAATACAAGACCAACATCGGATATAAACTGTGAAATAATTGTAATAATAATCTCGCCAATAAACATAAAGGTCCACAGGTTGCATAAAGTTTACAGGCGTCGTTTATTGGTGAGGTTCTTGTCCCGTTGCACTGTAGACACGGCAGCAGCGGTAACCGGCAGTCGCGCAACCGACGGCGTGAGATGGAGGAAGAAGGGGGATGACAACAAAAGTGACAGCATGATTAAGGTGTGGGGTGGTGGTGGTAGAAGCCAGGCTTTTGAAAAAAGAAAAACAAAAAAGAGACGAATACTCGACTATGACGCACAGTGTCGATTAGTGGTTTTGATAGTCAAATATTTGAATAGTCGACTATTTGGTGAAACCCCTACTGTTTCCACAGGTCTCAGTTCATCTTAGTTACAGTTGTAGCCAACAGTATCCCCTCAGACATTTCCCCCTAACCACTGTGTCTCAGTAGAAGAGCAGCTGACTTGCTGCTCTTGTAGAACAAGGAACTCACCAGAGGGACGCTGACAGTCCACAGCTCTCCTCCCAGCTTGCTGTTTATTTGCAGCAGTACCTTCTGGGCGATGCTGCGCAACTTCTGTGGCTGGGATATTGTCCGGGCATTGATAACCTGACGACAAGTCAAGAAAACTTTTACTTTCATCAGGTGAATAATATTTTCGAATAAGAACACATTTTCTGCAAATAGTTTCAAACTATGCAGCATTTTCTAATCTGCACAAACACTACAAACCTGAGAAGGGATGGGACTTTTAACACAGCAGAGCTTCTTAATGGCGCTGTAGAGATCATCTCTGCTGCCGAGCATGATGCACACGACGAGCTGCATGTTGGGCTGAAAACAAAGGAGACAGAAAACTTGCAGATGATGGAAGTAACTGCAAAGTAATCTTACTTTAGTGGTACCATAGGCAGTTGCTGTGGGCAAACAGAGAAGAATCACTGTCAGTTATTTAGTGACCTTGTTTCTGCAGCAACCAGAGGCACAGTTAAAAATAGAGGCAGAACCAATGATTTAGCCCACCCATAATTGCTATTTGGTCACAAGGGTTTGTTTTTTTATTTATGCATAACTAATCAATTTATTTACAATTTCTGCAGAATAAATATTTGCAAAAGTGATGTTAGGTGTTTTTTATTATTTTACTATTGCATTCTACATTTTGATTTTGTACCTCACTGGTGAGCTGAGAGTGGATGCTCTTGACGTAAGTCTCAGTGCGATCATCCTTGAGCTCCACACGAATAGGTCGCTCCAGTCGTACCCCGATAGGCCCGGCCACCTTTTTAAAGGTGGAAACGAGCTCTTCAGCCTGCTCAGCACAGCGGCGAGGGTAGAAGATGGCCCATATGTTCAAGGGAATCTACAAGTCAGTCGGTGGAGAAACAAATGTAATGCATCAGTCACGCAGATACACACTGATGCTTGAGGAGGGCATATAGTGACCACCATCACTGCAGACAGACGCTGGGAATTAACATTTAACTACCTGCTAATATTGAAAAATTCACAATCTATAGTAGTGGCACCTCACTTCCTCTACTATGCAGTTTATAAGATTCATAGTTTGTATTATGACTAAATTATATTCACCAAAAATAATGAGACGGCATGAGAGATTTGTCTGGTACTCACCGAGCTGATTGAAGCATCCCTGACAACCTCTCTGGACCACGACAGATCAGCACCGGTGGAAAAGGATGAAGAATGCAGGCAGATAGTTTCAAGGGGCAAAGTTCTACCCTTAATCTGTAACAGGGGAAACAAATACACAACATTCTTAGAAAAATTAAAACTACTAACAAGATAAAAACAGCTATGAAACACAGAGCTACTACCTACCTGTTTCATTATGTCACACTCACACAAGAATAAAGTCCATGGACACTTGACATCAGTGTCTTGCCCTGAGACAAAATGTCTTTTTCTTACAGTAAGTGATACACATTCTTACCACAAGTATGTCTGAGCCGATCTCCAGTCCCCACCGGCTGAGCTCCTTCAAACTCTCAGGGTTGGTGCTGATGTTCTTCAGAAGTTGCTTTATTGAGTGTGTGTGCTGCTCACCGCTCATATTGATGTACATGCCCAGGTCCTACAATATATGAAAAAGATATTCTCAGTGTGTGCAGTTCTTTTATTACCAAGTTTAGTCTTATTTTCAGTCCCCTTTATCTTTTACGACAATATCTTTTTTGCTTTATGTTCCCTATAGGCACCATTAACACTTTCCATTTACTGCCATGAGTCTGAGGGTTTAGAGCAGGAGGATGAATTTACTACCTTCTCCTGAGAAAACAATTAGGATATTCTACAGATTAAGAATAAATTAGGTGCTGCTCTTTAATATACAGCATTTTCACAAATGCATCTCTATGACGAGTTTGTATCCACCCGGGAGAATTTAATTTTACAATAAAAATCTATATTCAACTCACTTCATGGATCAAAATCTCAAAGTGCATTTATTGTTTGGTGCCACCTTGGCTCTACCTCCTCTGTACTTTGCTGACGGCTTGCCATAAAATCCATTAAGTTTTTACAGTCTGTCACTTCACTGGTGCTGTGTGAGCCTCTATGCAACAATACTGTGCTGCGTCTGAAAAGTTACAAGCTCTTAGACCACAACACCAGGAGAAGAACACTGTGTGGACAAATTTAATTTACCTTCATGGCCTTGAAATCCTTCCTCATTTTCTCTGGGATTCCCGTCATGAAGGAAAGCTCTGGCACTAGGAGAATCTCTCCAGTAATGATTTGCTGCAAAAGATTTATATTATAAAATGACGTGAGTAGGTTCAAGAGTGCCTCTTGCATAGAAAACAGTTTGAGCATGTCATTTCTTTTGACTGTGAGTTCCAGTGCATGAACATGGACATGCTTGAAAGCAGATTGCAAGATTCATTGTAGCCACAAGAGGGCGTTCTTATGCAAAGGTTCGGGTTCTGCTCAGCTGAGTGAAATTATCATTCAGCAATTTTAATGTTATCAGTGAGACAACTGAAGTAAGGTTTCACCTTCCCTCCTGGTTTGGACCTCTCCTTTGGTCGATGCATGAGCAGGGGTTGGTCCATCTCTTTGATTGTGATTCCATAGTTCTTGCTGTTAATAATGTAGAAGGTAATAAGTAGGATGGTAATAACAATTGAATTGTGATCAAAGAATTGGCTTTTTATATGTATGTATTATATATTACAACCAGGTACAATGAAGACTTCCAGTGCTGCTTTGAAAAACATGAGTTGCTAACAAAATACACAAAACGCTGCTATACTAAACTTTCCTGTTTAGCTAAGAAGACAAGAGCTGTCTCACCTGTAGTACTCCACAAAGCTGGTTTGTGAGCCATCCATCAGATGGAAGGTGTCTTTGGGTGACTTGTTCCACTCGACAGCGTCGATGCGATAAGTGCGGTTGTTGTAGCGAGTGATGACGATGCTGCCAATCAGTTCTTTGGTGCATTCGTCTTGAAAGTGTTCCTTGCTCTGCTGGTACAACATGTTCCTGAAAGACAGCAAGTGTCAAAGATCAGAGTTTTTTCTCTTTCAATTCAAACTGAAAACCTGTGCGCCTCCTTTCTGGCCTTTTCTGTACCAGCAGAAAGGGCAAAGAAAGGCCAAGGTTTTTCATTATAAATAATCTATAGACTTGATGAGCCTGTTGCATTAGTCAAGTCGCTGCCCTCCAACTCACCTCTTCTAAGCACATCCTCAGAGGGTTAGGCTGAAGTGGTCAACGCTACATTTCAGTCCCAAACAAGAACGTCAAAACTTGCAACATGGTACTTAAATATGAATGACTATGAAGCAGGACTAGACATTCATGACTATGAAGCAAGACTAGATATTGATATGTGCAGTTTGGTCATGGTACAGTCGGTGTTTAAACTTGCATAAGCCTGTCTGAGTACCCATACATACAACACACAGAGCAAATGGTGTTAAAGATGCATTCTTCATTTTATTATAGCCTTCAATTGGAACCCAACTCGTTATAATTTTTCCAACCAATTCTACTGGATATTTTACATGCAAACACTTGTCAGCTCAACATCTGTAGATTAGACATCTTGCCCCCGGGGATGTCACCTTCGTAACACATTTTCTGACTAATGTTATCAGGTTGCCTTTTGGCATTGGGGTTAAATCCAAAATAGGGCAGAGCTTAGCTTTTCACTTTGACACAAAATCCTCCGCCGTTGTCTGGTCTGTGAATTCTCAACACTCTGCTCCTCTATGATCTGACTCTGCTCTACTGCTGCAGACATTTTCAGGTTAGGATTACAGTTTCTGCCTAAGTAGCATTTTATATGTTGGATTTTTAAAATTTGATGAATGTGGGCACTGGCACTGACAAATGTTTTTTAGGGTTTGAAAATTCAAATTTAACAACTTTTTCATAACAAAATAACCCACTTTGACAATGTCATCTAAACTTCCAAATCAAAAGCTCATTAGCATTTTCTCATTTGCTGAGTAAACTCACATGACATCCAGCACAGAGTCGTTCCGCAGGACTTTGTGGGACACATCTATACACAGGAACAAGCCTCCATCTGTGCGCTTGATGGCGGTTGAATAACCTGGCCACACTTGAAGCCTGAAAAAAAAACAAAAAAAAAAACAGACAAATAGGACAATGAATAAAGAGATATCATTATGTTTATATGACCTAGGAATTTAAATACAACTCTACTAACCGATGCTTTCCAAGAACAACTGCACTTTCTGGATCGTAATGATTTCGTCCTACGGGCTTCAGTCCAATGATTTTCATCACCCTTAATGAAACAAGAACAAACTCGGTCATACCATCTGATCATCTAAACAGTAAACAAGAGTGAAGTGATTATGGCGGCTGAGATTATGTCATTAAAGGGCTTTTGTGAGTAACAGTATAACTTCTCAATTTTCTAAAGCAGTCTGGCTTTGTGAGAAACAGGCAAAGAGGAGCATACAGCTGGAGGCAGATGACAGAACAACTCTGGGCAAATTACATGTTGATTTTTTATGTTTCTATATATGATAATGCTATATCACTTTTTATTACATGAACTTAGCAAAATATTAAAGTTGTATGTGATAAAGTTTTTAGAGCCAACTACAAAGATAAACATACTGGGCTTCATTATCTCACTTAAATTGATTTATTAGGGCAGGTCTACCAATTTAGTCTGCAACTGTCTTGTTCGTTAGGAATTGCCTGGTGATGACAAAACCTTAGCAACACCCAGCCACCACAGGTTTCTCTATGCCAATGACCAAGGACCTTAAACGTACTTTTTCACAGTTTCAAAGTTCCTTGAATCAGGAAAAATATATCCAACACTGAATTAAAGTTGGGTCATGTTTACGAGTGGATGGAGGGTAATTATAACTTGACAGGTTAGTTTGAAGGTTATTGCCATTATTTACTGGTGCTATTTAATGTCATCCATGTGTATTTCTGCAGGTGTATTTAAATATGACAGCTTATTAAAATCTAAAGTGATTCATCCAGGCCAAACAGAAAAAAAGGTTTCATTTGACATACCTCCTGAGCACCACATTGTAGAACGGGATGCATAAATCTGAGTTAGGTGGCAAAATCTTCGTCATCTGGATTTTGATTTGTATTTCCTCATTATCGGTCCGTCTCAAACCCTTGAGAACAACCACCTGCAGATCGGTAGTAAATAGAGCATCAGGTGTGAGGTGCAGAATCCAGGCAGATTTTGTTTCACACAATTCTGCACAGCAAGAAATATGAATTATGATCTACATACACAATTTAGAATCAGCTCAGAGCTTCACTCCTGCAGGGTTTTTCCTGAGAAAAGTCAGTGATTTTCTTTTCTCCGGGCTTTTTATGCATTTATTTTGAGGAGCAAAGGGACTGTCGGGTGGAATCTAACCCAGGGTTGCTGCAGCAGGTGTGCTCTAACCAAGTGATATATACGCTGCTCGCGGCTCAGCCTATTTAATCTTCAGAGTTAAATTGGCTGAGCCGCAGTAACAGTCACAGTAACAGTCACCTGTTACCGTTACCATATCGACAAGCTAACATGTCCTTTTTAGTTTATAATCTCCTCTCCTGTTGTCAATAAACACACCTGACGGTGCTGCATCCCAACTACATAGCTGTTAGATGCTTGGCTGTTTGCCTGTTTCAATGTCCCACATCCTTGAGTTTTACAGGTGCATCTAAAACTAGAATATCAGGGTCTATTTCCAGTAGTTCAAGTCAAGTAGCCCCAACCAAGTATTGAGTACATACAGTAAATGGACATACTATTTAGAAGACCAACATTAGGGGTGTGCATTGGCACTGCCCTCACGATTCAATTCGATTACGATTCAGCAGGTAACGATTCAATTCGATTCTCCGATGCATTGCGATGCATTGCAATGCATCAAAATTCTACTGCACTCAACAAGGCAAATTTTTCATCAGTCATGAGATATTGAACAAGAGATTTTATTGGCTGCTATGTGTGTATTATCACTCTCCTGTATCTTTGACATAAATGTCATAAAATAAAATAAAATTGAATGGTATGTATTGGATATGGCATTTAAATCACTTCTAGGGCTGCCCCCAAAAATTAGCCTTGGTCGATTGGTCGCAGGAAAAAACAAACAAACCTTTGGAGCCCTGTCTCAAAATCAATATGAAAGACTATGGGGCTTTTATTTTGAAGGGCCAGATACAGGAAGTCGTGACACTTTTTGTTGTTGTTGTTGTTTTTTTACACGGCACGGAGGTCTCTCTATCTTACGGAGCCCTAGATATATCATGGAATAAAAAAAATATAATTTGTGGCCACGAAATAGCAAGTCGTTCCCACGAAATAGCAAGTCGTTCCCACGAAATAGCAAGTCGTTCCCACGAAATAGTAAGTCGTTCCCACGAAATAGCAAGTCGTTCCCACGAAATAGTAAGTCGTTCCCACGAAATAGTAATTTGTGGCCACGAAATATTAAGTCGTTCCCACGAAATACCTAAATCGTGGGAACGAATTACTATTTCGTTCCCACGAAATAGATATAACGTGCGCACGAAATACTAATGTACTCATGGACACATATGCGCCGATTCCGTGGGCGCTCCGGTGCACGAGCAGCCACCCACTGACCAGGTTGAGCACCCACTGAGGGGGCACGCCACCAGATGTGCATTTCTCCGTGCCTCGGCCCCTCAGCTGTGTGTCTGTGGGTAGCTCGTGTGTGCGTAGCCTGTGTCAATGTGTGTATTAACACTAGAACCGCCAACATTCTAATCCCCCTTAAAACGCCACAGCGGTCTCGTCATGTGTAATTACATTGTTTCCAGTCGCAAACAGTTCTGTAAGTGGAAAAAATAAGATTTAATTTTTAGTAGAGTTAGTCCTTCTTCATATTATGTTGTGTTGGGGTCTTGATTGGATGTGGTTGGGGGGTTAGACTGAGTGATGTTACAGCACCGTTTGTTGCACCTACGGCACACACTTCTGCCTGTGACGCATCTGGACACGTGTGCTGCTCTCATGTCAAGAGTCGATGTCGCTGTTCACTGGATTTTTATTTTTTCTAGGTCAGTTTGTTATCAACTCCAGTGTTTTACAGTTGTTCTACCTGGATATTACGTAGTTTAGGCTCCACGCCCACAGAAACCTGTTATTACCGGACTGGACAGCAGCCAAGAGAATTAGGCTATTATTACGTTATAATTCAATAATCATTATGAACGAGAGTGAGTAGGCTATACATATGGCGCTTTATATCTAACACAGACTAATCACGATCTAGTCTGTCCTGAGCCCACAAAATAAAGTTTGTGAAGTGTCTGTGTAACGGAGCTCCGCGCACCTCCGTTACACAGACATCTCCGTTACATCTGCACGGAGCACACGTCAGCTGACAGCTGACAGATGCAACAATTTCCTCATCACTACCTGAGCCACCAACCGATCCCCCCTCCCTCACGTCCCGATGAGTCTCCTGTATTCTCTGATTTTCCTTTTTCTTTTCTAACCGGCCTGTTTCAGTTATTGCCCGTATACACCCGGTGTCGTTTGTGCGCTCTCTCTCTCTCTAACTGCAAAATTGAAACATTGTAATAATTGCTGTGTGATCACAGCTGGACACAGCGATCTATAACAGCCGGTCCGAGGTATAATTGCTCAGAAATGAGTGCGTTTCATTTTAATAGGTTGTAAGCTTCAGAAACCATTAAACACATATATTTAGGAAAAGTCACGGACTGGAAGACCTGTAGGTTTAATGTAAACAGAGTAATTTACATAAGAAAAACACAAACGGTCTGTGAGACCGTCTTGGCGGTTCTAGTGTTAATCCCTCTGTTCAGCATCTCTGTTAAGACGAATAAGCACAAATCGCCGCAGAGTGCGAGCCTGGCGCATCTGGCACAATCGGTTAACGGGACCGAAAGGAAACTGGCTTCGCTCCGCGGCTATTTCGCGTCCAACGTCAATGTTAAGCACACGTTGTTATTGATATTGTAGCGTCAGGGGGTCCTGTAGACTATAGACTATCGCTGCAATAAGGGGATCACCGTGGCCTGTAATGCGAAGGAAGCCTATTCTTGGTGGGCGGACCTAAGTTGCCCTTTGATCAAGTATTGCCCATTTGGTGAGTGTAAGAACATCATTGCCAATGTAATGAATGAACACCAGGTAGTGATTATATAACCAGCTGTGTCACCCTATGTTCGGCTTACCTCTGATGAAGACGCACACCGCATCGAAACTTTAGGTGGTAAGGCACCTTTATTAAACCTCTGCATTAGCTATATGGAGTGCTCCAGTGGTTTCTTTTGAGTTTAGTCCTCTGTGAAGTGACCCAATTGTACCTTTCTGTCATTTTAAATCGTGTTTTATATTGTTCACTGATCGCAATAACGCGAGTGTGTGTTTTATTGGAAGCGAGGCTGAGTAGTCTACAGTGGGGTTTTTTTAGGTGCTGCACTACAAGCAAATCTCATATTGTCTCTGTACAAAGATAACAAAGACCTTTTTAAATGTGAAAACAGCGGAGACCTATTCAAGATTTGCGTTTGGGTAACACTGACATATAAGGCGAAACATTAGAATTAATTTATTAATGGCCACATTAAGTGAAACTATTAACTTTACCAATTATCCATCTGATTGTCTGTCCTGCTGCGAGCGCACAACTTCTTTCAGCGGTGACTGACTGTAGCCTATATAAAATGAAATATATAGGCTATAGCCTAATATATAATAAGCTCCTGACGCTCAGCTGCACTGGACTTTCAAAGTAAAGGTGACGCAGCTGTAAATAGGTTAAAATAATGAAACAGCGGCGCTTATATATATTTTATGATTAAACTCTGAACGTAACCTGGTCAGGACCAGGCGCATATGTGTCCATGAGTACATTAGTATTTTGTGCGCACGTTATATCTATTTCGTGGGAATGAAATAGTAATTCGTTCCCATGAATTAGGTATTTCGTGGGAACGACTTAATATTTCGTGGCCACAAATTACTATTTCGTGGGAACGAATTACTATTTTGTGGGAACGACTTACTATTTCGTGGTAACGACTTACTATTTCGTGGGAACGACTTACTATTTCGTGGGAACGACTTGCTATTTCGTGGCCACAAATTATATTTTTTTTATTCCATGATATATCTAGGGCTCCGTACTATCTGTATCTGCATCAGAGACCCCCGTACACAGCCTGAGCTCAATCACTCCCCCTCCTCTACTGTGTTTATTGGTGATAAATGGGCATACTGCCTGTAGTGACGGTAAAACCCGACCGGCTTGTTGAATCTCGGACCCAACACGGCCGGACTCACGAGCGTTAATTAATTAATTCTCAACCCGACAGTGGGTGAAAAAAAAAAGAAAAAGAAAGTCAGCGGCAACACTGCTACTGCTGGTGCTGCCGCTTAGCAGCTACAGGCTGCTCCGTAAATGCCCCCGGAGGTAATTGTAACTTCACAACTTTATTTGAGGCCAGAAAATAAACAGTGACATAATCGATTATGGCACGTTGCCGCATCGATGCTGAATCGTGCATGTCCCGCATTGCAATGCATCGCCGAATCGATTATTGTTGACACCCCTAACCAACATTACCACCATATAGGGCTGGGCGATACATCGGATATACGCGATGTATTGCGGCTAGTCCCCTGTGGGAAATCGAAAGTGACTATATCGTGAATACTCGAGTATGCACTCAATTGTCACGCAGTTGCTTTGTGTTCGGGCGGGGTTTTCTCACTCTTTCTCGTCTCTCTGCACAGAGAGATAAAACAAGTGCCACCTAGTTACGCACATCACATTCTGTCTTGCGTGCAACGTCATACAGCATGAAGCATGTAGCAGCATCTCAGCTGGCAGAAATCTCGGGTAGCGACAGCAACAGGTAAAACATGGAGGAAGAATTAATTTCAAAATTACATGATGTTGGGGCGGTGCGTGGCGCAGTGGTTAAAGCGGCCGCCCCATGTAGAGTCCTCAACGCAGGCGTCCCCGGATCGAATCCTGCGTCGGGCAGACTTTTCCTGCATGTCACTCCCCCTCTCTCTGCCTCCCCCTTTCCTGTCTATCTCACTATGTGCTGTCAAAGGCAAAAAAGCCCAAAAATATACTTAAATATGCCGCTGCTTAATAACTGTTCAATAAATACAGTTTTGATAAATTTGTTTAGTTATGATTTCACCCTTTTGGCAGAATGTTTAAAATCAGCATATATTAATGCAGTATGAACAGTAATGTTTTAATGTAGACACATAATCATCTTACCGACATGATTATATGCATCAAAGCGTTAAAGGCTAAGGTAAAATATCGGGATATATATCGTGTATTCGTGACATGACATCAGTAAAAGGCCATATCATATCACCCAGCCCTAACACCATATTAAAAATGCTTTTTTAAATTGGTCTTTCTAGTTATATAAAAAAAAATTGAGATACTGAATTTTAGGTCTAAGCCATAATCTTTACAAATAAAAAGAAAGTAAATAAATAAAGACATGAAATATTTAATTCTGTGTCTAATGGATCTATGTAATGTATTAGTTTCACTTTTTTGAATTGAATTACTGAAATAAATAAACTTTTCCATGATATTCTAATTCATTGAGACACACCTGTACACTGCAGACGCGTCCAGGAAAAACCCTGAGTAAATACACCTTAGTCAGTAAGTTGGCCACAAAAAGAAAACACTGATACCCACGTCTTTCAGTTTAACAGGCAGGTAGAGTATGGAGCCATCAAAGGCCACAACATCCCCTGTGGTTGAGCGGTGATCCTTCATCATGCCGAAACGCATTGCCATTGATTCAATATTTGGACTGAAAAACATGATCAGAAATACACTCAACTCCTAAGAATACATACAGAGGTTGTTGGTGCCAATTATTAGTGTAGACTGTCAATGTGAGTTCAACAATGGCTGATAACCTTGTGGCACTTATCCTGTCTCCTCCTAGTTGGCTTTTTTATTTCTACCAGTAATATTTGCCTCATAGAGGGAACCAAAAATCAATGATTCTTGGGGGTACTTACGTGAACGTCACATGGTACTGATAGACGGCTTCATTCATGCAGCGAATTGGGATGTGGTTTGAGGCAATACTTAAAGGAGCTCCTTTTGTTCCAGCCTTGTTAAGTGGTTCACTGAATGCATATGCACAAACAGATAATTTCAGCAAAAGACACATGAGCATACCCTGAATCATGAGTTGTACATTTCTTTAGACCTCAAGTGTCCATAATACAGCTGGAGGAAAACGTTCAGGACTTTACTCACTTGACTGCCTCCATTTTCAGCTCTCTCTGTGCTGGTGCAGCAGCTGAAAGCTCTGGGACATCTTGAGTGGTGGGCACAGGGGGGGTGGCTGCTTCATATCATTTAATTAGACATATTAAAGGGTGGGTTTACAAACAAGTTATTTTAAATGCCCTAATATCCAATCTTAATCTAAATAAATGTAATCTCTAGTTCATTTCATAACCAGTTCACCTACCCGCATGGGATGGCTCAGAGTACGGGGGTGTGGGTGGTTCAGAAGCAGGAGGAATTGATTCAACTCGACCTGGCGGAAAGGAAGGCAGCGTTGCCCGTCCTCTTCCTAATCCAAGCTGTGGCATTGCTGCTCTTCCAAGTCCCAACATTGTCTGCGGGCCCAAACCTCGGCCACGGAAACTGTAAGGTGTCAAATTCCAAAGTACCCAGGATTGCATACATGTCATCAACACCAATAATGGTTAAAAGGTTACATGAAAACAGATCATGCTTAGTTGATGTTATATGAAATACTGGAATGACCAACAAGAGACGATCTTTACTGTAGGAAACTCTAGACTTAACATTGTGGGAAACTGTATATTATTATCCAACCACATGAGGAAGGGTCAGAAGCTGCTCTTCAAAGATTGGAGAATTTACCAGTGTCTTTACTAGGCCGAATTGCAATTATTAAAATGAATGTTTTGCCACGATTATTGTATCCAATTCAGATGCTACCAACCTATATTCCGTTAAAACTGTTTAATAGAGCAGTTCGTAGATTTGTTAACTAAAATAAGCATCCTAGGTTGAAGCTGCAAACGCTTCAATCTCCCATAAAAAAAAAGGTGGCTTAGCCTTACCTAATTTGATTTATTATCATTGGGCCTCACGACTGAGATTTCTCACAGATTGGGTAAAAGATAGTCAGGTTTCCTTTATAGATCTGGAAAGTATAGGTCTAGATAACATGTCAATAGCAGATCTTCCTTTTGTATGTTCTAGGAAGTTGCAAATTAAAGCAGAAGTAAGTGGTCCGGTCGTTTTCGCTAATGCTGCGTTCCAGGCAGGCTTTTGAAATCGTAAATTACAGCTTCAAGTCACAACTTACGACTTTGTAGCGTTTCAGGCAACCCACTCGTGTTTTTCCGACCTGTTTTACCGGTGAAAGTCACTATAACGGCCACTCGTAACTTCCGACCGGTGAAGTCGTACCAGATCGAACTGGTACGACTTCACGGTCGGAAAAATACGAGTTTCATTGAACGCACCATAACAGTCCTCGTCCCTACGTCGCCACATTCACGGCGTTCCTTGGCTGCACACACAGCCCTGCATGCCGTTCTCTCTCCTCATTGGATAAAAACTAGGATACGATAAATGTTTTCTCTTCGGATCAGAGCAGAGCAGAGGGACTGAGAGACCCGTGTTTCAGTCCAAACACTCTATGTAAGTGATTGCTGTCGGAAGATATAACTATTTAAGACTTATATTAACACAAATATATCACTTACTTCTGCTTTAAGATGAAGGATAATTTTATAGCTATATGCAAGTCTTTGATTAGCATACGTAAATACATTGGATTAAATCAATATTCCTTAGCACCCATTGTGAATAATCCTGACTTTGAAAATTCTTGTGTAGATGTGGGATTCAGAGATTGGAAGACCGCTAGTATTACAAAAATTGGTGATATGTGTATAGGTGATGCACTAAAGTCTTTTCAGCAACTAAAATAAGAGTTTAAGCTTTCTCAAACTCAATTTTATCGTTACTTACAAATGAGGGGTTATTTAAACTCAATTTCATATTATTATTCTTGATCTCATCATGAAAGCAGCAACAATTAATAAGAAAGTGATTAATGTGTAGGGTTGGGCACCGAAAAACGGTTCCAAATAGGAACCAGTTCCTAACGTCCGGTTCCGGAATCGTTAAGAAGCCGTTTGAATTTCGATCCTTTTTTTCGGTTCCTAAATGTCCGCACTAGTTCGTTTGTTTTACTCTGCTCGCACTAGTTTGAAGTAATTTGACCCGCCCCGCACCACCGCATCTATTTTCACAACCATCCCCGCCGCTATTAAACGTCAGACAGCGGCTTTTTACTTTTGAAAGGGCAGACAGAGGCGCTGTGTTGCTGGTAGCTTGTCAGTGTGGAGCTCGTGAGGAGTGGGAGAGTCACAGTGCAGCGCGAGTGCAGCCGCCGCCTCTCACTCTCCCCGGTCTGCTCTCAGTGAAACCAACCCCGCTCTGCTGATGCGCCCAGCCGCCGTCTCACCCGGTTCCCTCACACCTCCGCCGGCTTTCCCGTCAACATCAGCGCGTCCCTGATAACACACTCTGGACTTCATCATCAGTGTTTTTAATGACCCGCCCCACCGCGCCCCGCACCGCAAATAAAGTAAACATTTCTTGACCGGCACCGCGCGTCACTAGTGTACAGGCAGGGCTTGACGCTTAGCATTTTCCCAGGTAGCACGTGTGCTACTAAGTTGAAAAATCTAGTAGCACACAAATAATTTTAGTAGCACACAAATAATTTTAAATAATAAAGTTATATGAGGTCAATGCGGTGACACTCACCATTAACATAATACATGTGCATTTAAATACATTATAATATCATGGAAAAGTCAATTTCCAGTAGTTCAAATCAAACAGCCCCAACCAAGTATTGAGTGCATATAGATGGACAACATTTCTATATTAAAAATGCTTTAAAGAAAAAAAAAGAAAAAAGGTCCTTTGTAGTATTTACATTTTTGGGAATACAGAATTTCAGGTCTTCATTTAATGTTAGCCATAATTATTACTATTAAAATAAACTGAATGAATAAAGACATGTAATGTTTCATTCTGTGTGTGTGATGGATATATATTGTGTTAGTTTCACTTTTTGAATTTAATTAGTGACATAGGCCATGCATCTTGACAGCTCTACCTTACTTTACTTCTTTGTATAATCCCAACAGACATGTCCAGTGATGTTCAGCCTTGTGTGTTTACATTTGTCTGACCCGATTATTTAAGTCAGTGGTCCTGAAATGTGTGTTTCTCTTCTACACATTCTACATCGCGGACGTGGCATCTTTTCACATACAGTACGGGCTTCTTTTCAAACGGGGCCGAGCTCCGTGGGAAACACCTGCCTGGCACAGCAACGTAGAGAACCGCGGCGCACAGCTCCACGGACATGCACGGAATAAAAAACAACAACATCGCCGTCACACCTAGTGCTCGCGGCTACGGCGCTGCTTTGGGTTGTGAGCATATGAACGAGTTCGTTTTACACTACGTGTACGGACGCACTGCCCACGGAGGCGGAGCAGGACCTTCGCGGGGGCTTGGCTGGTCACACAGGGAGCGGACAGCGCCAGATGTGCGACCAGGTAGACCGGTTAACATGTGGCCGATCTGAAACTGTCTCCGCTCAGGGCGCTGCGCTTCGGTTCCGCGTGCAGTCTCTTTTTTTCAGCTGAGGCTGCATTCAAGTGCACAACCGGCCACAACCTCCAGACGTTCGCAACACATCATAAAACATTATTGAACGGTAAAATTCGGTAGTCGCACACGTGCTACTAATTGCATTTCACAATTCGCACTGATCTGTTTTTTACTCGCATTTGCGACGAGGAGCTCGCAGTGTCGAGCCCTGTGTACAGGCCTCCTCAGCCTGAGAAGGCAGACATGATTATCTTCTTAAACAAAAACTGTTTTTGATTTGTCATCATGACTGCTCCAGTGTTTGTTTTATTTTGTTGCATATATAGTCACCTGTTCTGCAGCTCTTTGTATGTTAGACTGCTTGCCAAGTTTCAGTTTTATAGTTACAGTTAGGGACCCTCCCTTTTAATTGAATACCATAGTTGGCAAAATCTCTTTTTGGAGGCCTTTTGGAGGTCTTACAAGCTGTGTAAGAAGTCCAAGCATGCATGCAAAAATGGCCTGTGTGAAGAGTTTGTCAAATAAAAAAATATCCTGTGAAATAAGTTGTGACCTGTTGACCTGCACCTCAAAGAATCGGAATCGAAATAGAGAATCGGAATCGCTAAAATCTAAACGATGCCCAACCCTATTAATGTGTGTATATATATTTATAGTATAGTTCTGCAGCATGCAGGAAGTGTCAAAAACAACCTGCCACTTATTTTCATTTAATGTGGTCATGTCCATTGATTAAAATATTCTGGTCTACTGTCCAAACAGAGACAGAGAAGTTCATTGGCATTAAAATGGTAATGGATCTAAACAGTGTGTTCTTGGTATCGATCTTTTGTCCTTGTCTGGTCAAACTGTCAAATTGTTTATTACGTTGTATGCCGCACGCCTTTCAATTCTGCATGTTTGGCTTGATGTGCACCCGCCTACGTTAGCAATGTAGTATGAGAAACTGCAGGGTTTCCTCTATATGTAATTGATCATGGCGCACCGCCACGGCAAAATAAAAGCCGCCACACCTTCAGAATTATTAATTAAAGGACAATTCCGGGCGAATTCAACTCTGGGGTGTATTTTCATATCATTTTAGGTCTAAAAGAATGAATCTGAAGATTTTCAGTTTAATCGCTCCTGTTTTGCGGTAGTTGCATCTGTCCCCGCGTCCCCACGGCAGCAATGAATGGGAGTGGATGTAAGTTCCGCTGTTTAGGCTGTTTCCAGCCCTCAAAGCCGCAATTTTTTTCCACAGACAGCGTCAGATGGCTACTCAAACATGCACCGAGAAGTTTATTTACTTCAAGCAAGCCGACATGTTTGTAAAACTAGATCTAATTCAAAGTCTCCCGGAGTCTCGCGCGAGCCCGAAGTTGCAGTGCTGGTGTATTCAGGCGCAGTCGGAGCTACCGCTTGTGTCATAAACACAGGAATATCAACTCTTTACTTGCTTGAAGTGTACATTTTTTTTCCACAGACAGCGTCAGGTGGCTTCTCAAACATGCGCCGAGAAGTTTTTTTTACTTGAAGCAAGTAAAGAGTTGATATTCCTGTGTTTATGACACAAACGGTAGCTTTTCCCACTGCATGTGAACACACCGCGCACGGCAACTGCGTCTTGCGCGAGACTCCGGGAGACTTTGAATTAGATCTAGTTTTACAAACAAGTCGGCTTGCTTGAAGTAAATAAACTTCTCGGTGCATGTTTGAGTCGCCATCTGACGCTGTCTGTGGAAAAAAATTGCGGCTTTGAGGGCTGGAAACAGCCTAAACAGCGGAACTTACATCCACTCCCATTCATTGCTGCCGTGGGGACGCGGGGACAGATGCAACTACCGCAAAACAGGAGCGATTAAACTGAAAATCTTCAGATTCATTCTTTTAGACCTAAAATGATATGAAAATACACCCCAGAGTTGAATTCGCCCGGAATTGTCCTTTAAGATCAGAATTATGATTGTTTTTTGTTTTTTTTAATGTTAAAACAATGTAATTTTCACTACCAGTTACAATTACTTTGCACCCCTTTCCACTACAGGTACAACTCTCGACTCGGTTTAGGTGCTTTTCAATCACAGCTGAGTTCTTCATATTTCCTCCTCAGTAAAAACGAAACTTACCGCCACTCTTTTAAAAAATCCTAAAGGAAACACTGAACTGCTATCAATTGTTCCTTATGAAAGGCTATCCCATGTGGTGCAAGGAACGAGTGGCCATCAATAATAAGTAGGGCCGGGACTCGATTAAAAAAATTAATCGAATTAATTAGAGGCTTTGTAATTAATTAATCGCAATTAATCACATATAAATATTTGACCTGAGAACAGTGAGAAGCATTTTTTTTTCACATGGATTTTAGTATACCATTGAATGACTGAATACATAAGCTTAAGCAACAAAACATTGGTTTTTTTTAGGGATACAAATTATCGATTAATTCATTAATCGATATTTGATACATACAGATATATGGTCTTTCCTGCCAATACACTGTGATGATTACTGTAGTATTTAACTATGTAGGCTACTTAAATCACAGTAGCATAAACTGATTTGTTGAACTCAGCCTGATGTAAACATTAATAAAACTCAGTAACCAATCACACAGGCAGCTCCATGTTGTCTCTGTGTGATGTTCAGGGACAGGTCAGGCAGTGTTTCCCACAGGATTTCGGGGGGGGGGGGGAGCGATATAGAGCTGCAGCTGAGTAATTAGCGCCCGTGTCTGTGTATCTATGTGCAGGCAGAGATCAGAGATGGTGTTTTAAATAACCATACTAGAGTTTCACCAGCTCTCATCTCTGCCAGTCAGCCTCTTAAACTGCCGCCTCTCTCGCGTGCGGGCGCACCGCACGTAGACACACATGAGAAAGAAAAAAAAAAATTCCCCCAATTTTTTTTTTCTGTGAGAGACTGTGGCGGGCCCAAACGATGGGAAACACTGGGTCAGGACAGTCTGAAGACAGACAGCTCTGAAATGCACCGTGGACAGTGACAGGTCCTACGTCTTGACCACATATCAGCTGTTCAGCTGCAGCAGAGGACACTCAGCTGTTCTCAGCTTCCCCGCGACGAGTGCTTTTTTTTTTTTTTTTAATTAAGCGCCGGTAGCGACCGGCTAAAATACGGCAGGATACTGTAAACCAGCGCGGATCATGTGTGTTTATCAAAGCTTGGTCACCAGCACCGGGTCGGTTTGAGCTGCGTTCAGGCTGCATTAAAACTCCTGAGGCAGCTCAGTGTCAGCGGCTTTTTGACTCTTTACTCACTGGTTTCTGCGCGATGATACAGGCTGAAGTAACAGTGTTGTCTCTTTTCACCTCCTCTCTCCCTTACAGTGATCAGTGCATGGATGTATTATAGGATCAGTGTCAGCGGCTTGTTAGATGATTGTGCTCCAGTGTAATCAGTACGCCTGAAACTCATCCAGTCAGAAATGTTCCGCGGTGCAAAATAAGTGCGATTAAAATGCGTTAATTTTTTTAACGCGTATTTTTTTGTGTAATTAATTAATCATAATTAACGCGTTAAAGTCCCGGCCCTAATAATAAGTATTGGTGTAAATTAAGATACCCCCCCATTTTTTTGTTTTTGTTTTGTCCTTTATATGCGTTTCTGTTTTTTGACTATTTACATTGTAGATTCTCACTGAAATTCCACTAATGAACCCTGACAAGGCACACATGTGAAGTGAAAACCATTTTCAGGTCAGGTTCACCTCTTGAAGCTCATCAAGAGAATGCCAAGAGCAAAAAGCAGTAATCAGAGCAAAGGGTGGCTACTTTGAAGAAACTAGAATTGGTGGGGGCAGAGATAGAGGAGGAGGAGGAGGAAGGAGGAGAGGAAGAAGAAAAGAAGAAAGAGAAGACAAAGAAGAAAAGACATGTTTTCAGTTATTTCACACTTTTTTGTTAATTCCACATGTGTTCATTCATAGTTTTGGTGCCTTCAGTGAGAATAAAGGAAACGCATTGAATGAGAAGGTGTGTCCAAACTTTTGGCCTGTACTGTACATTTTCGTTATAAGCTCAAGTCGTAAGAGGACAAATGCAGTTTATAAATGAATCGTGATTAATTACAGAAAATTGTGAGATTAATTAGTTAAAAAAATTATCTATTGACAGCCCTAATTATCTTGTGTTGTATGTTGTGATTTGTGACAGCGGAAGGCTGTGACTTTGTGTTACTTTTCTGATGAGCTTGTCTTGTCGCAAAACAAAGATTAAAAATTAAAAAGAAGCTGCTCACACTTTCACAGAAATTACAACATATACAACAAGCAACATAACAAGGTCATTACAGAGTTGTTCTTATTTTGCTGTTGTGTATGTTACATTACATCCCCACCCCCCCTCACAAATCACCTTTGTCTTATAAATGTCTATAATTTACTTAATAAAGCAAAGGGGTTAGGATGCCACAGACACCCCGTTAGTCAATAGATTTTTACCCCTCTGCCTCCTACCTGCCGTCTCTGCCGGTCACTCCTTCAGGTTTGCCAGCACTCTCTGGGCTGCTGATGACACCTACGGGGACACCTTGTGGCTTCAGGTCTGCCATATCTCCAGCTGCTCCTCTTCCTGCAATAACATTTAACACTTCCATTCTCGTGGTTCTTGTGCACATACTCAAACTAGTTAAGTCAGCCTCACTAATTAATCTCCATTTGTTCATTACTACACTTTTTAAACCACATATACACCAAGTTGATAACTACATGTGTTAATATACTGGACCTTGTATTTCGTTCTGCTCACTTCATACAATTTCTTTGAGACAAACCTGTATGCACCATAACCCAAATCCTCCCAGTCTAAACAAGTTGCAGCATTAGAAATGAATTAAGGATTGGTCTGTTGTCCAGAAAAAGTTGCCCATTGATGATACACCAGGGTTTCCCCCAGTGTATTATAAGCCTGGCGGGCCGCCAGGCCTTACTTGCCCCCCCGCCAGGCTAAGCATCGTTTATTATTTTTTTTAAATCAGTTTTTATACTCCATAAACACGTGATCAGGTGTCTTTTTCATCACCTGACAACGTCACAACTTCGTCGCGCATAACGGGACACGCCACGGACATCCTGCTCCTCAGACCGCATCTATGATCAGCCCGCTGCTTCACCAGCTGACCGAGAGGAACGCATCGAGTCCACGTTAACGTGAGCCGAGCCGCGGCTCCAAGAGGCAGTCAGCTGCTGCAGCTGTTAGCTGTTAGCTGGTAGCTGGTAGCTGTTAGCACGTCGTCCCCTGCCATAGATATCCCCTGCAGCGTCAGAGCTCCGGACTCCTGTGAGCCGCGGGGCTTTGACCTGATGTGAAAATGATCCATTGTTTCATTTTTCAGCTCGCGATCACACACGTTTGTTTTCTCCGGTCCAAACAGTAAATCCGCGAGTGTCACGTTTCCATGACGACTGACTGGAAAAGCGTGGTACGTCATTATGTGACTCCAAATCTTTTACAGTCTATGCTCCAGATGTAAAGAATCTCGGAGAATAAAAAAAATAAAATCTGAGAAATAAAGCTAAAGGAGACACCAGGCAGTTGTTCTTTTTAGTTTTTAATGCAAACAGTTGATGCTATTTATTTAAATATTATTTTATAATTATAATTATGATTATTTATTTATTTTTGTGGTTATTGAACAGCATTTCAAGAGTGCCTTTCTGTAAGACTCTGCTATAGCTGGTGTTTAATATGTTACATAATGTCTTATAATAACAGATGTTTATGATAATATTTTCAAATTTCCAGTCAACTTTTAACATTGATCATAAGGCCTTATGGAATCACACCTTATAAATGCTACTGCTCCATTAATGAATCTGTTACCTACAGGGCCCTGCCATCAGTCAATGGTCAGGGTCAGGCCCCTGTCACAAAAAAATACGCTTGGGCACCGGTGGCTCGGCAATGGGCTGCGGATGGGCCGCCGGTGGTCCGCCGGTGCCACCCTACCACCGGGCTTAACAAGTTTTCTGGGGGAAACCCTGTACACCTACACCCATCTGACAGTTACAGCTGCAAACAAGTTCCAAGGTCATGTAAAATGGATATAATAAACTTGTAAGTACAGACCTACTGGCAATATTCCTCTTCCCCATGAAGTAATTGAGGGGTCAATGCCTATTCCTCGAAACATGGACACCAGCGTTGACCCTTGACCTTGGGTTGGCATGTCGATCTGTAAGCAGACAAAAACCATTGCAGCTCTTACAGAGGGTTAATAAAAAATAGGGCTGCAACAACTAATCGATAAAATCGATAAAAATCGATTATTAAATTCGTTGGCAACGAATTTGATTATCGATTCGTTGGGTAGCGATTAACTTGGCCCAGAGCCAGGGAAAAAAAGAAAATATTTCTTATCTTTACCGTGTCCAAAACAGTCAGCAGCAGCAGTCATCCAGCTCCAATAATCCATAATATTATTTCCGTTTACATCGCGTTCCTGGCGGCCAGCCTGTTTCATTCATTTGCATCATGTAAAAAAAAAAAGAGGTATTTTTAGCGGCGGCAACAGCAACAGCCGTGTTTCTGATCAACCGGGTCTGTGTTGTCCGGTTCCACCGCGTTGTTTACTCCCGGTCCAACGTTACTCCCACACGGACATGGTCGGCTCGGACGCGGTATGTCACGGACATGGCCACGGACTGTCTGGACCTCTGGACCGGTGGTCTGGACTCGGTACCGGCAGCAGAGAGGCTTCACTGTCTCCTCTGTCAGCCTCCTGTCAGGAGCTGAAGCTAACGCTAACGTTAGCTAAAACTTTTTTCTTTTTTTCCACACAATGCAAATGAATGAAGCACGCTGGCCGCGAGGAACGCGATGCAAACGGGAATAATATGGATTATAAAACTGTTGGAGTTTGATGACTGCTGCTGCTGACTGATTTAGACACCTGGAGTAAAGGTAAGAAATATTTCTTTGAGGTTTGATCAGCTGTTCCTCTGCTCAGAGCTCGGTGTGTGGAGGACTCAGATTAGAGATTTGATCATCATTTACCCGTTTTATTTTATGGTGATGGGCGCTTACAGTTAATACCGATGTTTACATCAGATCGCTGCTGTGTGTGTGTGTAACGTTGTGGGTGTGAGACCGGAGGGTCCAGCCTGTCCCCCCACGGTGACTGGTGTTTATCACGGTGTGATTACGTGGGCCGGTCGGGGGAGCGGGCTGTGAGCCAAACTGAAAACTGTCGGAGTAACGTCAGGTTGTTGTCGGTTGATCCGGTGAATGATGACCTTTCAGGGTTGATCAGAATTTTCCTCTGGATGTAAACATGCTGCAGACTTCCACTTGTAAGCAAATCAGGCAGTGCCCTAATGAATTTTGTCTATTATTATTTTTTAATGTATTATTATTAGTTTAACAGCTCTGGGCCGTTCAACTAACTTAAAAAAAAACGTATTTGTGCAATTTTTTGCACTAATATTGTCCATTTGGAATAACATTATGTTTTTGAATAAAGTTAGGGAGAAAGAAATAAATGATACCAGTGACATGCTGGATCAAACTGAGAAACAACTCCTCCTCTCGTTCTTCTCTTCCCTACAATGTAAATCAAATTTGTGCCTTTTTTTTATCCGATTAATCGAAGGAATAATCGACAGATTAATCGATTATCAAAATAATCGTTAGTTGCAGCCCTAATAAAAAATATTCAGAAGTTCATAAGTTCATACACACATCTCTGGCTCTCACCTCTTTAGGGATCAATGACTTCACATCTTGCGCTGTGGCTTCACATGGAGGCATCTGTTTTTGCTGTGGCTCCAGAACAGGCAGGATAGCGCCTCTTGCCACCCCTACCTTCGGCTCAGCTGCTGGGAAGAGCAGTCCTCTGCCTCGTCCAACTCCTCCATCCTCAGACTGCAACAACAGTCCTCTGGCTCGTCCAAGCACAGGTTCAGTAGGGGGAACAGTCACTCCTCGTCCTTGTGGGATATCACCAGTGGTGGGGAAACCTCTGGCTCGTCCTACACCGGGCCCTTCTGTAGAGAGCAGCAGCCCTCTACTACGTCCTACAGCCAGCTCCCCAGGCTGTAGTCCCCTTCCGCGTCCCAGCCAGGGGACACCCGTCATACCACTAAGGTCAGGAAGCTTGTTTGGATCCATTCATTCAATCGGATACCACCAATTGACACAACAATGGGGTAACTGCAGGGAACATCCAATAACAGTTAGCAGCAAATTATTACAAATGGTGCATGTCAAGGTCACTTACGAATTACTAACTAGGTTGCCTCAGTGCTGCCAGGAATAATCCTGATTGGCCCAGGCAAGCTCAAACTGACCTGACCAAGAGACTCAATAACACCATCATTGCAGCTCATTTGCTCAGTAAATGTACATTACATACTGTGTGCAGAGAGACTATACCCAGATTATGCAAACATGCAGAACTAAATAATTTCTAAATATAGCCTAATACCTAGAGGTTTTTCAAATACACACAAAAATGGTTGCAGAAAATGGATGGTAGCTGTATAGAATTTTAGGTCAATGTGAAATTACAAATAACATATAGGCCTATAAATATATATATATATATATATATATATATATATATATATATATATATATATATATATATATATAAATCCATAATTAGCCTAATAAAAAAAACATTTGAAAGGATTTTGCAGCTGTTCCGTTCCCACACGTGTCACTGTGACACTGTGACTATGCTGGTCATGAAAGGACTGCATGGCTGCTGTAAACTATGGAGGGAAAATAAACCCACTGGCACTGTGGTAATGATAGCAGCTAATAGGCGGTGGCATCTTCACTTAGGCTACTAGCCTACATCCTCATCAAATTGCCCCTGACATTTCACAGAGACCTAGCTCATACAGTGTATCCCGTCAATGGCACGTTCGTTAAACTAAGCTAATCAACAATAGACGGAATCGATTAATTTAGTACTGCAATTATCACCTGACAAAACGGTTTCATATCGGCCTTTAGCTTAGCCCTAACGTTAGCTAACACTGACGGCTGCTAGCTGACTGAAACACGTGCTCGAGAAAATGACGCAGCTGACGCAAAAAAAACCGCGAAATCAAGTACAACCAAAAATACCAACATTAACTCAATATATTTTCAATAAACAATAATACAGTGTTAGTTATTAGCAGGAAAGCGTATCACCTGACCTTTCATCCGCAGATGTGCCTTTTACCTTGAACTGACTGTTGATTGACTCACTGGTCTGATGATGAACCGGGGTCGACAGGTGGTGTCTGCCTCCCGATGCCCTTATTGGATGGCCTGTAGAGACTGAGCAGAGGGGCATTGGTTTAGTAAACCTGTCAATCACCTATTTCCAAACTGCATGGTATAGTTCTGTCGCCCTCTGCTGGTATTCACCCGTGGTGACCCTTAAACACAACATCTGAGCAAGACAAGTAGCCTACATGGATGATGTATTATATAGCCTACGCCTACCCCAAAGTAGCACAGCCGTCTGTAGATGACTGTCATCGCAGACTCATGACGTGGTGAGGTCCATGTTGTTGGAATAATTAGCCTAGTAAGAATTAAATGATCCAATAGCCTACTGGCATCCCAATGCAAACAAACTTAAGTAGCTAAAGGGGAAACAAATCGAAACAACAAATAGGCTAGGTTAAATTCATTCATCATTAAAAATCTCCACAGGAGGTTTATTCTGTGTCTGCAGAACAGATATGGCCCACCAGAATCACTGGGGAAGTAGGCCTAGGCTATTTATTCATAATAATGGTTATTGTTTTTTAAACCTAAAATACACAAGATAGAGAATTAACAATGAGTGAAGTGAACCGGATGATGGATTTCAGCCTTCATGGAAATTAGTTCTGTAGGCTATTTTATGTGTAGCCTCACCACCATTTATTCATTCATGAGAATTAACCCATGATGACAAGTCTGACAAATCTTGGCTTTCACATAACGAGCTCACATCAGAACTGTGATCATTTATTGACAATGATTGACAATAATGAAAATATGCTCAAACAAAAAGGTCTCATACTGAAATGTAGTTTGGATCTCTTTGTTATATAAAAAGGGAAATGTCTGTGGAGGTGGGAGGATGACATGAGTCTGCAGCACTGTGTTTTCAGGTCAGTGGTCAGGAATATTGGTAGCCTAATTAGGGTCCGGGCAGCTAAGCTGCCAGGACACTATTGTATTCCTAGGAATTCTTCTTCTTCTTCTTCTTCTTCTTCTTCTTCTTCTTCTTCTTCTTCTTCTTCTTCTTCTTCGTCTTCTTCTTTCTTTCTTTCTTTCTTTCTTTCTTTCTTTCTTTCTTTCTTTCTTTCTTTCTTTCTTTCTTTCTTTCTTCTTCCAAGGAAGTCATACTTCCCATGGGCGAAAACTCACCAAACTACAGAAACGATCAACCCCATGCCAGATTTAGGCCTACTCAACTCCAAGGACATGAGCCCCCAACGGTCTTTGGTTCTAGAGATTGTGGGTTCAATTCGCAAATGGTGCAAAATTAAAATTATATGGTCAACTGTCCTGTATTCCTATTCTCCTGTTTGTTGCTCAGAATTTGCCTAAATTTGCCAAAAAATAGCCGGGACCCGACCCATCGCTGCACAGCAGCTATAATTAGTCTTAAACTTTTCAAATAATCACCAAAATGCTCCCAATGGTATTGAGGTGATGACTTTGTGCTTTTACCTGCACTTTGCAGAGAAAATGTAATCACTGCTCCTGAAACGAATCATTACTCTGCTTCTTTTAGGCTACATTAGGTTTTTCGAGGAGGGACCAGATGGGAAGATGTGTCTCATCACACTGCTGTCAGATGAACTCTCCTATTGAGTCTTTTTTTTTTTTTAATTACTATTAACAGTTGAGATTATGATTTAAAAGTTTTTTTGTTGTTGATTCAGACTGAAGGACCACAAACCTAAAACCAAAAGTGAACCCGATAGGACTTGTAAATGATTTTAGTTTAAAGGAATGCAATGCCATCTGTTGATCTACTGCAGGTTAGGTTAATACCAAATTACGTGAGATGTGAAGGCAATTGAAATTGATCGTGCTTGTTGTATATTGACTCACTTGCCTGCTTCACAGGAATGGACAAACTAGAAGGTCTAGTCATATCATTTTTTTGTCAGTATTCACAAATCTATTGTCGCTGCACATGAAGGGTTTCCCAACACAACTACCTTATGTGACTGCAGTCATGATCAGCACTCAACCACTAAAACCACTGCTGATCATGGTTTCAATTCTAAACCTCAAACCCCAACCTATTACAGTAGAGCCTATTACTACAGTTATTTACAGTATTCTTGTAATCTACAGTAACTACTAATGTTTTTGCTAATGGACTCACCATACTTATTTAGAATTAACTATTAAAAATGTGACTTTCCAATTGGGTTTAACAACACTGATGTGGCTATAATGATGCAGAGCTGGATTTTTAATTGTGACCTTATCATAAATGTTGTGACCTTATGACAAAATCAATTATTAAATGTACCTTATCCATTTGTGGTTTGATAATGAAATTTAACAGAGTAAACAAAGGCCAATAAATATGTGTAAAGATAAAGTTTCATTGAGATAAAGGGGTTTAGGATGACAGGAGCAACGGGCATGATTTTAGCTGGGAAAACAAACAATAGGTAAAAGGATTAAAGCACAGGTGGAAAACATCTTTGGGTCTTATATTTGTTTGCTATTCGAAGGTGATCATCCCACTTAATAACACACAAATACTCTGTGTGTTATTCATTGGTCATTTTGTGCTTCTGCAACAAATGTGTTCTTATGCAGCCCCTCACTTATTTTGTTGTCATGATGAAATTACGTGTTTGTTGCCCAGCTCCTGCTCTGTGCCTGATTATGTCACTTTAATAAGGTCATGTTTGCAAATCCTCCATTTGCTGCCAAGAAAACAAGATAAACAATGTTTATATCCTCCTTGGCCACTGAGGAGGGACAATCTCCACCTGTCTGCCTTCAGCTGTAATCTACATCCAAAGAACAAACATCTGACTTCAAACTGCCTGACTGATAACATTATGTCAGTTCATGTCAAAGGCACATGGGCTCTGAGTTGACATTAGCATTACCTGTCATGACTCATGCAGCCTGTCTGGCTGTGGCACTGCTTTGACATTTCAACATCAGAAAATGATTGACATGTTGTAATTTCAGAAGCAACTAGAAATGTACATGTTTACATGTTTACATGTTTACATGTTTACATGTTTACATGTTTACATGTTTACATGGTGTTTTGGTTTCATTATGGGTTTTGCCATCTGGAGGAATCCAGGGCTTGTTAGTGAAAATCAGATGGACTCCCTTAGGGCTTATGTGGACAAAGTCTTAGCAACATGACATCTTACTTTACATTTTTAGTGTCTCTCTCTGTTATTAGACTAAAATGACATAACTTGCTGCTTCACTGGGTTGTTAAAGCAGCATTTCTCTCTATATCTCTAAGTTTGGTGACCTGCGTTGCATCTAAGTTTGACTGCACTAAATCGAAGGAGTGATGCTTAAGAGTGAGAGCCATCCTCGATGTCTGGAAGCTAACAGATAACTATATCGACACCTGAAAGCCTGGATGAATCTCCTAATCTGCTTTTAAGGCACTGGATGAGTAACACCTGTCTGTGTTTATAGGACCCCATGACTGTCTATGTGGTCGCTTCCACAAACACAAACCAGCTCAGTTGATTGCAGCTGATGACCGTTTCTATCAAATTTGATACATGGGTTTTTGAGACCTCTATATCCTCACTGTGATTTTTTTCCCCTTGAAAAACCTAATGTATACAATCAGATACATGTAATGATCAGATAATCCACCAGGGTGAAGTAATTAATACACCAGGGGGTCTTCACTTGGGACATCCAAAATGGCCACCTTCAATCAGTGACCCACATGTGTTTTATCGTGGATATTTTTGGCAATTTTGAAAACATTATGGTAAGAAAAACTTTTTTTTTTTACTGAAACTTGAATAGGAACAGTTACTGCATTGATGTAATGTAAAATCATTTAAAGGGACAACGAGGAGTTTCTATTCGGTTATAAAAAAGTCTCACGTTAATGTGGATGAATCTCCGCTACCCACACTTGTTAATGGGCCCATTTTCGATAAATATATCGTTCTGTCTCTATCGTTATTTTGTTATTATTAGTGGTGGCGGAAATGCTGGTCGAGCCGACCAGCGTTTCCTTCGTGGCGAGTCATGAGAATAACGCAGCCAAATCGTCGTTTATGGTCGGAACTACAACGGTATGTGAACCTCTTTGAACCTCTGACTAATTATTGATGAATGAAAACATGAGTCCGTCTTGCGCCGGTCAAAGAATTTTACGGTGCGCGCGGAGGCTCATAAATGTAGTGTGAAAACGCTTCGCTTTTCCAAAACTCCTCGTTGTCCCTTTAATATTTAATAACTTATTTTGTAGTAAAACCGTGTTGAAAATGTGTGTATCAAATTTGATACAGCAGGTAATTCTTTTTGCAAATCTGTCAATAGTCATTTTATTGCGTGTTGAAAATGTGTGTATCAAATTTGATACAGAAGGTAATTTTTTTTGCAAATCTGTCAATAGTCATTTTATTGCATTTCATACATTATGCATTCCATAAAGCAACATACAGTCTTCTTATTATTTAAAGTTACTGTCCCAGGTGGCTATAGCCTATTTAAGATTTTTTCATCCAATTGCACAACTAAACACCCACCCCCCTCTGTCCAAGACCATTGCTAAGTAAAACAAACCGTTGCTAGCCGCTCTGATAAGAGTAGCACACAGCTATACAGGATATTTACCTTATGTTTCATTTTTACCTTCATTAAACAGCTTGGGACTAATTGTAACTTGCCTTGCACACTGCTGCTGAAAACCAAACCTGCATGATCAGAGCCTCAGAGCCAGTGGGTCCGAAACTCTGATCATGCAGGTTTGCTTTTCAGCAGCAGTGTGCAAGGTAGAGAGCCTCCACTCTCCCTGTAACAAGTTACAAGTCACTTATCTTACATCACAATTAGTCCCAGGCTATTATTATTATAATAAAATGATTTAGCAACGGTCTTGGACAGAGGGGTGGGTGTTTATCAGGTGTGCAATTCAGGAAAATCAGTCAATCAATGAATAAATGCAGCCGCCTTGGATGGTAACTTTAAACTAATTTAAGGTTTAAATGACATGATTAGGTATATTTAGAGTAGAAAAGTATAACCTATATTGTATTTTCAGTCTGCTGTATCATGATTGAATATTGGGTTAATGTTATAAATAAATAAATAAATAAATAAGTAAAAGCGTGATGAAAATTAATTTTCTATGTTTACTTAACGCTTCCAAGGTTTCATTGGTGGATTTTTTATTGCTGCCTGAAGAAAAAGTTATTTTCTATATGTTTAATGTTTTGAAGTTTAATGAATTACAACACATTAGTTGTATATGTTTTGGTTTGTTCAAAAAAGAAAAAACGGACCATTAAGACCTGGTGTATCAAATATGATACAAATTAAAAATCATATATGAAAATTGATTTTTTTTAGAATTTTTTTTTTGTCAGAAGGTCCAATAAAGACTCCATTAGAATTTCCTGGCAATTATTGGTTTCTCCTAACCATGTGTCATTATAATACCTGTTTAACCCCTCTGATTACAAGACCGCCAAAGGGGCTGAAAGAGACACTAATGGTCTGGAGGGCTGCACAGCATATCGTGGCTCAGAAGCCACCTTCCCCTGCACACCTGACCCATCTTCTGTGACTCCTACACATTGGTAATATCCTCAGTGTAAATGGGCCACATTTCCCTGGCAGCAAGAGGTCTAGCAGAAACTGCCAGTGGTCACTTGAATTAATCAGATGTGACAATCATTACTGACCTGTCTGTCAGACTGAGTTGTAGTGGTGAGTAAAAGGCCACTGTGTGGTGATGTGAGGAGTGGTGGGCTATGACAGACTATAGGGAGGGATGGGGGTGGCAGTGGAGGGGTAGCATCGGCCCCTCAAGAGCCAGAGGGCATAAACACACCACAGCTGTTCCTGCCCAGACGGTGAGGCAAGCAGCCACAGTCCTGGGAATCTCTCCCATGTGTCCTCATGGTCTCCCAGTGCTGGGCTTTCTCTTCTGTTTGGTCTGCTGTGCTTAAACGTGAGGGACCAGAAAAGCCATCATAACAACAGTAAAGAGTGTTTTTGAAGAGAGGAGCGAATTAATTCATTAAGTGTTTTTGTTTTTGAGAGATATTCTATTTATAATCGGGTGGTTTATTTTTCTGTCTCCAAAAAAGGCTGGGCTGCTGCATCTCTGTGCTCAGCTCTTCTGTCTGTGCGTCTTGAGCGGCACGTCACATGGTTGGATGCTGTCTGCACCGCGCAATCCTCCAAACACAGGAGTTCATTTATCTCAGGGTCGTGCATTGAGCAAGGAGCGCATAGGAAGAAGCTGGATTTAGATTGTGCAATCTTTTTTCTCTCAATTTCTTAGTTTTGGAACAGAAGTTATATTGTCGTCCGGAAATGGACCATGCACCTATAGGCTGTAGCGCTTCTTGCAGACGGGTGATTCTTAAACTGAAACCCATCAATAAGCTCTGTGGGTTGTTGGCAGCTCCGATGTGGTGCAGCTGTGATAGCCTCAATCTAAAACTGCTGGACAGGAGCCGAGAGCCGGTTACATGTATCCAAATATGCGCGTAATTGGAGTGCACTGGCGAGGCGTCCCTTCCACTTCTGCCTGGGTAACGTTGTCGTGATGTTCAATACTTCGGGAATTGAGTTCACTTTTAACAAGAAAGAGGACATTTCCGAAGTTATCAATGGCACTCTGCAGCTTCTCTACAACGTCCTCGTCACCATCAGTCCCACAACCATGTGGAACGAGTCTTGCGGGGAGCAGCTGCAGGATTTCGGGCGCCCGGAGAAGATCATCATCGGGGTGATGCTAGCATTCATTACGGCGATCACAGTCATGGGAAACACGCTGGTGGTGATCGCAGTGTGCGTGGTAAAGAAACTGAGACAACCTTCAAACTACCTGCTGGTGTCCCTCGCAGTGGCGGACCTGTCGGTGGCCATAGTTGTGATGCCGTTCGTCATAGTGACAGACCTCACCGGGGGCAAGTGGCTTTTTGGAGAGGTGTTCTGCAACATCTTTATCGGCATGGATGTAATGTGCTGCACTGCCTCCATCATGACCCTGTGTGTGATCAGCGTGGATAGGTGAGTTTCTAAAGTTGGCAGCTGCATCGGGGCTGCTTCGATACTGAGGGCTGCGCTTATTTTAAAACGGCACCAACCTTACGCATGTAGTGCGCCTCGCTTTTAAACTGACACGGAGACCACAAATACGTGGCCTCTAATAAACTGCTCTGAACCACTTAACTAGACCGAGGATAGAAGATAGATCACGTATCAAATGAAGTAATGAACTGTAATCTAGACGCATGAAATAAATGGCTTTTAAATGCCTTATTTCAGATCAGCTGTTCCTCTGATTATCTGTGTCGGTTAAAGCCACTCAGCCAGAAAATTACAAGGCACACCACGATTAATTTATGACATGCTTAATTAATTTGCTTGAGCGGACCACGGGAAGTGTTTCCTTTACGCATTTAGGGCCAGCGCCCGCATCGAACTTACAGCCGCTGGGACTTTGATGATTTCTCATGACCCTTCCATAAGGGACAGGTCGCACCTGCTCTCTATTAGAACGGCCCCATGAGAATAAAAAGAAAGCAAATTCACTTTACACACAGTGGAGCAGCTGATTTCTGCAGTTATTTTTTTGTCACATGGGGTTTATCACCTCGGTGTTTGGCATCAAAATTCAACTCTAAAATTATTCATGAAAGCCAGCTCCCATTAGGCCCACAGTGAGTTGCTTTAAATTCTACATTTAAACAGGGGGGAAGCAGGGCTTGGGCACTCACCAATCAACATTCATCAAGATCCACTCTGCATCTGGCAGCTCTTGGGAGTCTCAGCTCATAATGCCAGTGCCCATCCTGATAGCTTGTGACAAATGAGACACATCCAGGATGAAATAAAAGTCAAGTGACTGGTGTAACTGCTCTGCATCAGTGACCTTAATGAAGAAAAGGCCATGATAATATTGATCTGATTGTTGTCACTCAGGTTTTGCATCAAGATTCAACCACTTTAATGCTGAACAAAAACAGATTTCAGAGTGTGATGCTATGCCTCATAATGTTATTATGAGGAATACAGATGTGCTATGAGACAATCAGCTGTGATAATGCTGACAGAGCTGTAACTGCATTTTGTGCTGATTGGCTGCAGGGTGAGAAGTTGTGAAGAGTCAGAGAAGCCCTTTAGAGGTTAGGTTAGAGGTCACAATGATAACTTAAGATGGATGGACAATGATTCTGATTTGTGTGTCATCTGTGGTCATCACTCTCCTTACTGAGGTCATGAGCTGGTCACCCGTATTAAATTAACTGCACTACACTGTGTGACTTACTAGTAGAGAATTACATTATTTCCATTGTGACCCCAGCAAATATACAAGACCTGAGTAGAAGTAAACAGTGCCAGCGTGTGAAATGTGTCTTTATCCAGTGGGAGATAAGTGAAAGTTTGGCAAAGCAGTTCAGTCAGGTGTCACAGCCATTGTACGAGGTTAGGGATGTTGATTGCTCATATACCCAGAAACACAAGGGGGGGCACAAGATTACACTGAGAATATAAAATGAGGTGATGTCATTTTGGGATTATTTTTCATCCCCACACAAACTGCAGACGTATCTGTCAACTGTTTCTTCCCACTAATCTCCATGAGAACAGACTCATCTTAATTAAACAATGCAGTGTGCGTTTGGTGTATGATTCAAAAAGGGAATCAAAGAGATAATTCATTAGATTGGGAACTGCCAATTAGGCACACAGTTAGCTGTAATTACATAGGGCTCGTTACTGCTATTTAGGATTCCCAAGGACATGCTTTCCAAATGAAGCTGAAGAAGCGGGAGTGCAGATGAGGCTCAGGACTCAACAGGTGTGTTTGTCAGTTTACACACTCCCCAAAGACAAAGTCTGCTGCAGAGAGGGCTGCTCATCATTTCTCAGGGCTCATTACACAGCTCCTTTAGATAGATAAAGTCAGCAGGCCTGGCATGGATGCTGTGGAAGAAAATATTCATTTGGTGTAGTGGAGAGATCAAAACCCTACACCTATGAGTGACCCACTCACTCAACACACCTTCTCGTCTGGTCTTTGTTTCTCTGATACAATTTGCTTTTCTTCTACCCCTTGATAATTGAGTTGTATGTCTCATGTTGATTCAATCCTGTCTGGCCATCAGAACCTTTAGATGCAAATGCTGTTGCAGCAGTCTATTGCAGCAGGCCCGCTATGTGTCAGTAAGCTCACCGTTTTCCGGATTACTATTACGTAAACTCACCACACCACAGTAAAGTTTGGAACCTGGACTTGTGATTTTTCTACAACAATGCTCTCAGAGAGACTGTCGTCCTGGTGGATTAGAGTAACTCTGATGCTCTCCATCCACGTTAACACAAGTTTAATCAACAACTACAACTACTTTTTGATTTCATATTTACTGTCACATGCAGAAAACAATGTGGGAAAATAATATTCTATTTGTAGTTAAATCTTCAATTGGTAACAATTATTCAGTGTGTGTGCCTGCACCTGTGTGTGTGTCTGTGTGTGTGTGGGGCGCTTGGCAGAGGTTCATAAAGGGACCTGACAGAGTATTGTCTTGAAGTAGAATGAGTCTTCCCATACACAGTCATCTATAGATTATAGATTATAGATTTTTTAAAATCTAATTTGGCAGATTCATCACACAGCAAAGTGCACATTAATGCATGACAAAAATCCAATATTGCCACCCAACGTACCTGCTCATTGGTTTCCCACAGTGGCCTAAAATTCTAAAATACATCCTTACACTCACTTTCACTAAAGTTATAAACCCAATGCTGCCAGTCTGAACTAACGCCGTTCTCCTAACCCAGCATGCACTTTCAGCAAAGCCACTTTAGTGTCCACTTCCCTATAAAGTAAGTATCTCTTTTGGCCACAGTCAGTTTTTACCTTCACTGAGAGTAATATGCTGCATGTTTAATAATTCAAAAGTCAAATATGAATGATTTATTCACAACAGTGGGAAGAGAGGGTGGTCCTTTTCCCGTGGCTCCCCAGACGTCTAAGAAAAGATGCTTGGGGATGGAGGAGCTCGGTTCAGCCAGCGCTGGTTAAATTTGCAAATCAAGTATAGCCTGGCTTAACTATCTGGAAACTTGTAGAAGATGGATAGAATATAGGTCAAGAAAAAAAACCCATATAACTGCAGTCAAGTAAACCTTTCCAACAGTCAGACTGCAGGAAATACAGTGTAGGTGTGATCACACCCGCAAACTCCTGCAGGGGGATTTGAGGAAAGAAATCACGCTAGCTAGGGACCATGGGCGGCAGCGGGGTTAGCCACAGCCTTCACATCCTTTCTGCTAACTGGTGTGTCACTGATGAGCCAAGTTCACACACAGCTCCGCCATCGACCTGCCCTCAACATCTGATGATATTTTTGTGAGGTCAGTGAGTAAGTTTGTCCCAGGAGAGGTGGTGCTTGCTTAGTGCAGCAGGGGAACATCCACCTGCAGCAGACACAGATGACTTGACCTAGCTGATGCGTCCTCAGGTAATGTGATGTGACTCCTGAGCCTCACTCTCTCAGGCACTATCCACTTCCCTCTTGTCGGCCACCTTGCCGAAATGTGAATGATTGGATGTTTCCAGCTAGACTGGCGAAACCAGATCAAAGGCAACTCATGCTTGTGAAGGAATGCTTCATCGGAACAGAGAGTGTGTCTCGCTACCAAATAGGATGTTACACCGAGTTCTTAAATCCTGTGATCACAACCAGTTTACTGAGACCTACATTTTAGATGTTTTAGAGACCACAAGGGACATTTTTACAAGCCACAACAGCTTTTTCATACAGAGAGGAAAAAACACTGTCAACTTTACAGAGGAAACAACATTTAAATTTAAAATCTACCACTGTCCACATCCTGTAAACAAGCAGTTATTCCAGACCAAAACTGCTGTCAATGAAAATATTTCATTAAATAAAAATGTTGTGTGAAGGCATTTGGCAAGTTGCTTGTACTATCAACCACAGATCTGTCTCCACCGTGTTTCACTGTCTGTTTGACTTTTAGTACAGAAGCACATGAAGTGAGACAAATTGTCTACTTACCATGTGATCAGAGAGCTTCCTATTGTTTGTCTGTTGTGTTAAGTATTGGTACTGAGTGTTACAAGGTCACAGTCAAGCCAGGTTACTCACTTGAGATCTGGAGAAATTTGTCCTGCAATATGTCGACATCTAATTTAATTCTGGCTTGTTGTCCAATCTATGGCAGCTACAGCAGGTGCAGCATGGGTCCATGGTGGTAGGTGCATTCACAACATGTGGATGTTTCCATATTTAAAAGTTTTAGTCGTCTGTCCACCTACTGATGGCATGTGGAATGAAAATAAAAAAATCCATTACCACCAACTTACAGTAAACAAAACACATCAGTGTTTGAGAGAAGGAATGTCTCGCTTGTTTTTTTTAAGCTGACTAAACTACAGTGCATATCTTTTTCTGTTTGACTTAACTTCATCCTTGTCCTTATTCTTCTAACCACTTTGCACTTTGTGAAGAGATCCTGTGAATTTGCAAAAAAAAAAAAGTGCACAAGTGAAACACTTAACTGAAAGCAATCTGATAAACAGAACCGGAAAAAGAGGAGGAAGAAGTCTACAGAGTCTACAAAGGCCTTTGAGTCTGCACTTCAAGCAGTGGTTTGAGTAAAATGGCATGCTCATAATGAAAACATGCTTATTAGTTGTAGTCCACAACAGTGGACTAGCTTGCATTGCCATAAAGCCACATAATCTTGCACATGTGGCTGTTTCTCTGCAGGGGACTTAAGTCAAGCAAACATCCCATTCAACAGCTTCTTGGTTAGAATTTATATTCAGAAAAATTGTGATTGAAACTGCTACATGCGTTGAAACAGCACAGCCATGCTTCAGTGACAGAGCTTGTGCTCTGTGAATTGATTTATGTCTTTGATTTATTGACTGACTGTTGGGAGCCTCTTAAATTAGATTTTTCCTACATAACTAATCAGTGAGCCCTTGAATCAGCTCCAGCTGTGCATCATATTTCAATTGTAGCCTACTATTGATGGATAATAGACTGAAATGAAATGATGCAGCCAAAATAATTTCACAAAAGAGAATTAGGTGAAGGAGGTTCTGTTCTCCCGATGTTCTGAACACTATGCATATCCTTTATGCTGGGGAAAAACTTCTGACCCCTATTTAATGTTTCTGTTTTACTTCATTGAAGTACACATTCATTACACACAGTTATAAGTATTTTGAGGAAGTACTGTAAATATAGGCCTAGTGAAAACTGTGAGAAACCCTTCATTCCTTAATAGCTGGAGATCCCCACCCTTCATACGTCAGCAGCAGTATTGGTATGTTGCAGCCCCAACCCTCTGGGATTTGACACGGAGGATGATGGATGAGTAACCACCGCACAGATACAGAGTTTTACTTTGCTATTCCCAGCTTGTCACCATATTTACCTAGCAATCTCCGGGGACAGGAAGCAGAAAAGGGCAAAGTGCTTCGTGACTTTACTGTGGCATAAATCATGCTTTGTGTTTTGGCATAACAAAGGTGGGGTCTATTATTCCTCCAGACTGAACAAAGGGCTAGCAAGCATTGACCAAGTGATGACATAATGGCTTTCCTGTTGATGGAGCCACGAGACTGCAAACAAACACAAACACAGACAAAGACACGGATCATGGATTTTGTTTTGAACATTTAGCATAGGATTGCCAGCTATTGTTCAGCTCATCTGTGCACATGGCCTGAATATTCATCATGTCCACTGAATAAGGCAGTATGAATTACTGAAAACTTTTCATGCTAGTGACCAGTCTTGTGTATCAATGTGTGTTTATGTTTAGTGTGAGCAAAATACTATAGTGTCTCCTCTTAAACTGGATCTTACCGCCTCCAAAGGCAGCTATTACTGTAAAAGAAGTCCCTGTAGGTACATGCAGATGTTAATGAACTGCCTCATGTTTCTTTAACTACTCTTCATGTGTTCATTGCTCCGTGTAATCTATTATAGATGATGTGATCATCTAAGAGCATTCCATGATGGGAATATTCATTGTGACTTTGGTGCAAAATTTTGATTCTTAGAAGTTAGGGATACGACTCCCAGCAGTGAGTTGGTATTCCAGCTGTGAAAAAGCAAATTGACTTAATGGCACTCCTACCACTGCCAAACTACCCTTGAGCAAGATGCTGAACCCTAGAACTGACTACTAACTGGGTCATAGTGCTGTTTGCAGCGCAGCATTTTTTTTTTCTTTTTTAAATAACTGTATCTGTGTATCTGATACTGGGAAGAGGAAAACTCATTCAAGACCATGGGAACAACCCTGGGAAAAAATAATCCACAAAGTCCATTAGTCACGGTTTTCCTCCTTCACACCTGTAAAAGAATGGAAATTGGAAGATATTACAAATGGTTAGTTGCTCTTAGAAGGGATTTCTGTCAGTTGTTTTGCTACACTGGTCTGTTGGTCAGCCAAGCAGTGAAAAAACACTGTAGCAATGTAGAGAGAAGCAGGCAACTGCAGTTTAAAGCAGCGGTTAGACATTCACAGCGTTTGGCAGTCATGGGTTGTGTGTGTGTATGTGTGTGTGTGTGTGTGTGTTAGCGAGTATGTATACAGTGGAGTTTGTGCTATATTTACTGTCTCTCTCCGCCACCCCAAAGTTCAAGTTCAAGTGTGTATTGCTGTTGAGTTCCTGCTGTTATTTTCCTCTAGTCTCTCTGTGCAGCATAAATGTTAGCTATCTCTTACCTGTATGAAAACATCATCCAACTTAACCCTTTAACAACCCCACCAAGAAGAAACCGGTGAAAAAATGATTTCTTTGCATTTATTTTACCCTTAGGTGAATCATAAGCACAATCAATGATTTTTTTTCATCAGACCCTGTGGTTTTTAAAATATTGATCTTCTACCAAACGGTTGAGATGACACTTATTGGTTTAAGTACATATATTCATACAAATACCAGGGACAGTAGATTAATTAATTAATTTATGAAGAAATAACAAAAAATATCTGGGGCATTGAATACACTCTATTTCTAAGTATGCCACAAAACACCTCTGGTTTTTATTACAACCATGAAAAAATATTGCTTCAAACAAGGAAATATTGCATTTCTAATTCTCCCATCTGTACTGTATTTGTGTTAAAGCGCAACAGCACAGAATTCTCACATTCAATACACTTCTGATTATATGTAACAGTGCGAAAAATTCATTTTTGCATTCAAATAGGAAAAGACAATCCTTCAAAACAATAGAAAAAATGTTCATTTCTTGTTTTAATATCTGAACACACCTTGTCTGTGTCATGTTTTTTGGGACACAACAGTCACATTTCTGGTAAATTTTATAACAAAAAAGTCAATTTTACTTACATTAGTTTAATTTGCTACATTTACCATCGAGCGACAAATCAACCTTTTGGTTGAGCATGTTTAAAAAAATATATTAGACATTTAATTTAGGTTTTTAGATGATATCAAGTGGCATAATTCTGTTTAGTAAGGACTCCAAAACAAATATATCTCAGAAAACTATGTGCCTTTCACATTTTTACTGAAAACAGTCAACATGTTGCAGATGATTTTTGTGTTTCTGATTTCTTGGTTGTAGGGGGTGTGAAGAAGAATACTATTTAAGAACAAAGTGCCCTCTAGTGGATTTCGTTAGCACAGTGTACCTCAACTAATTGGTAGAGATGGCTTAACCAGGTTGAACCAAGTTAGGAACCAAGTTAGGAAGAAGTTAGGAAGTGACCCAGAATGAGCTCAACCAGATGGTTGAGCGGGCAGTTAAAGGGTTTAAAGTGTGCATTGTCACTGTAGTGCATGTGAAACAACTGTGAACACCGTTTGTGTTCTCCAATCACAGCGCTCTATCTGTTTAGAGAGTCGTTGGGCGGGCTTAACGCGATGACGACATACTTGCGATGATGAAAAACATGACAAGATGGCTTTGGCAAAGGAATCGTTTGAATCGGCGTTGGCATCAACTTTGAAAGAATTAAACTTGTCATTTTCTTTAAAAGTTGAGCAAGAAACTGCACTGAAGTCATTCATTTCTAAGAAGGATGTATTTGGTGTTTTGCCGACGGGATATTTGAAAAGTTTAATCTACGTCATCCTGCTCTTTGCTCTGATTGGTCGTAGCGCTACCCTATTGTGTGCAGAGGCAGTTTGAAAGACAGCTTTCATCCCGCCCCCTGGATTGAACCGAGGTCTACCGGTCGTTGCCAGACTAGACATGTTAATGATATAGTCTGGCTTGTCAGGCTAAAAGATTGCACCACTTCATTTCTATTGTATACATTGATCTCATTACATTGTTGAGCATTATAATTAACAGTTTTGCACCCATCATTATGAGCACAGCTTTGGCAACACAAAAGTGACCTTTACTTCCCTGGATCAGAATTAGCCTATACCTTATTGTCACAACTATGTTTGCTCACGTACAATGGTATTTTGCATGTCTATCTTTCAAATTAGCCTTGTTGAGATGAATTCTGACTTGTACAAACGTAATCTTGTACAATTAGATTTATTTTTGTTTTTTTCCTGTAGGCAGAGGCTGAATAACTCTGAATTATTTTCTCCCTCTCACTGCTCACAGGCGAGATAACAGCAATAAAATTGCTCTGGTAATGAATATTCCTGTCATCAGTCATAGTTTCTTCTGGTTGGTACACACTGCTCAGACTGGAACATTGATTCCACCTCCATATCTGATGCTCTGATATATGCCATTTGCTACAAAAACAAATTACATTCACTTTACTTGCTTCTTGTAAAAAAAAAAAAATTAAAAAAAAAGGAGTCTGCTGCTGAGATTACTTTTTTGCATGAATTATTATTCTGGCATAGTGGAACATAAGGTATTCCCTTAGGGATTTTTTCTAATTAATTTTGTCTACAGTATAGGGTCCTTCATAGAATATTAATTATTATCCTACTATCAGTTGCATATTTTTTCTTAAAATGATGAACGCAGAATCTGGATGAAGACTAACATGATATTATTTGCATGTAATTTTAGTGACCAGGGATATTGTTGTTCTGTTCTATTGGTGAAGTTGTTCTTCTCTGCTCCTCTGTTTGATGCTTTGTCAGTGTCATGTTACTATGATCTTTTAAAGAACGTGGTAGGAGCGCACACCAGAATTGAAGAGGAGCTGACAGCCGGAACAAAAACAGTGTAGGAAGAAAAAATGATCTTTTAAACACAACTGTTGAGAGAGACCTTAGAAAAGTTATTTGCATTGCATGCTTTAACCACAAGGCAATTCACAGTCCTTCACATGAAGCCATCACTCACACTCATACGAGCGCACACACACACGCACCCACAGGGAGGACGGGTTTGTCCGGTCAAACATAGTGAAGAGGAGACACTAGTAAAAGTTGATAAAAGTGATTAAAAACTACGGGATAACTCCGGTGACGCCCTGGACCTGTGAGAGTGAAGCTAGAGGGACCCGACATCTCCACCAAGAAGAAAACGCATCGGTGAGAAATCGTTTTTTCCATGCTAAATGCTAATTGCCAGTGCTAATCAGTGCTAATACCAGAGACCTTACCCACTCGTGTGAATCACTAGCGTTAAAGCTAGCACTAGCTTCATTTTGAAGGTGCAATATGAGACGTTTTGAGAATTTGTTGCACACTGAACTGTAAAATCTGATGATTTAGCACAGTATCTGCGTTTTTAGCACGCCGAGTCACTATTTTATGCTAAGACATGGTAGAAGGTGCACACTGTACGTCTTCTTACCGGTATTAATGTTATATTTGCATGCTTATTACTATGTGAAGACGTTATTTTTATATTATTGATGTGGAGAAGTTATTTTAATAACTTAATCTCTGATATTTTGAGAATGTTGCTATGATATTATTGGGTGTGGTGTCATATTACAATGTTTATTCAGTTAGAAATATTCTCTGTGAATTGAGTGGATTTAACATGATTTATATATTGTATTTCATGATTGAGAGTTGAGAGAACTAAGAGAATGTTCTGACATTACTCATCATAGGTCAGGTTTTCCTGTTGGATCCTTTGAACCTTGGACCTACCCGGATGTTGGAGCCTGGATCGAGACGTTTGATGGCGAACCACAGCCTGGAGGACAACTAGAGATATGGTGCCCGCAAAGAATCAAGAACCTGGATCCTTTCATCACTTCATTACACACACACACACGTAAGGGATAATGCCCCACGAGGTGTCCATTATCAGAAATTAATGGACGACGCGGAGGCGTGAACCGTCCGACGCGAAGCGGTTGCTTCCGCGAAGTCCATTAATCTCTGATAATCGGACACCTCGAAGGGCATTATCCCGCTTATACCATGGTCACTTACGAGAAAAATACATATTAAATAATTCAGTCATGATTTAATGTTGTTTTTACGGTTAAAATCATACGTCGTCTCGTCTGTAACAATAAGCGGCTGAGCGGACTATTTAATAACTCTCGTCGGCGATAAAAGAAAAAAAAGAGGGACCCGCTGTGACCGCAGCATAACTACAGCCAGTGACTCTGCCACAGCCTGGTAGTGGATCAGTAAAGGGAGGTGAGGTGACAGCTTAAACGTTACGGTGACACAAAGTTTTTCAGAGGTCCAGTGCACTTCTTACCGCTTGTGTGTTTACAGACTCCAGTGCCGTGATGCGCTGAAAAAAAGTTGTTTTGGTCCGAGTGTCCGTTGCCGTGGTTACTAACAAGCGTTTGAGCCAGCGCAGTAATATTTAGAACGTAATCAGGCTATTTTACCGGAACATCTTTATGGGTGTCCATTATCACTTTTTAATGGACACCCAGCAGCCAATCAGAATCGAGGATTCATCCAGACCATGGTATAAATACACATATCCAACACATTCAACCATGCGGTAGGATAGATCCTCTTCACTTCCTCAGTGGACTGAACATTTCATACTGGGAGTGACTGAAAAAAGAGGTGACTTGAACTTTCAAACATAGCTGCAATTTTTTTTTTTTTTATGTTCCTACTTACCTGGGTAAGAATTGTGTTACACTGTGTATGTACATGTGTTTTGCTTATCCTTCTTTAAAGGACAATTCCAGGCAAATTCAACTTGAGGGTGTATGTTCTTATAATTTTAAGTCTAAAAGAAGGAATGTGAAGATTTTCAGTTTAATTGCTCCTGTTTTGCGGTAGCTGCGTCTGTCCCCGCATCGCTACGGCAGCAATGAATGGGAGTGGATGCAAGTTCCGCTGGTTAGGCTGTTTACATCCCTCAAAGCCGCAATTTTTTTCCACAGACAGCGTCAGATGGAGACTCAAACATGCACTGAGAAGTTTCTTTACTTCAAGCAAGCCGACATGCTTGTAAAACTAGATCTAAATTCAAAGTCTCACGCGAGACCCTGTTGCCGTGCTCGGTGCATTCAGGGGTAGTCAGAAAGCTACCGTTTGTGTCATAAACACAGGAATATCGACTCTTGACTTGCTTCAAGTAAAAAAAACGTATCGGCGCATCTTTGAGTAGCCACCTGACGCTGTCTGTTGAAAAAAATGTACACTTGAAGCAAGTAAAGAGTCGATATTCCTGTGTTTATGACACAAAAGGTAGCTCCTACTGCACCTGAATGCACCGAGCACGGCAGCAGGGTCTCGCACAAGACTTTGAATTAGATCTAGTTTTACAAGCATGTCGGCTTGCTTGAAGTAAATAAACTTCTCGGTACATGTTTGAGTCGCCATCTGACGCTGTCTGTGGAAAAAAATGCGGCTTTGAGGGATGTAAACAGGCTAACCAGCGGAACTTGCATCCACTCCCATTCATTGCTGCCGTAGTGATGCGGGGACAGACCAAGCTACCGCAAAACAGGAGCGATTAAACTGAAAATCTTCACATTCCTTCTTTTAGACCCAAAATGATAGGAACATACACCCCCAAGTTGAATTCACCTGGAATTGTCCTTAAAGGTTTATTTGTAATGTTTAGGTCTGCTGCCTGAAATAAACCTATTTCTATTTTCTATTTCCTATGTACGAAAGAAGCAATATTTGAAAATGTGTTATTAAAGTTTTCCTTTGAAAATGTTTAAAAGCCATATGTAAATGTTTATACATTTAGAGATAGTACAAGTTTCTGTATTATTTGCAATGTATTATTATAATTTGGATGTGGTTTAAATACATTAAAGTATGTTTTTTTACCTGGAAGTAGTCCCACAAGTCTTTCAGCCTTTAGTATACTTGTAACACATTTGCATGAAGGTAGAAAGTAGTATACCAAAAGTATAATTAATAGGGCTGTCAAACGATTAATTTTTTTAATCGCGATTAATCGCATTTTTTCCATAGTTAACTCGCGATTAATCTCTATTAAAAATATTATATATGGCACTTTGGACTTTCAACACTCTAAAGTGTTATAATCTCTAGACAAACAACTTTTAGACCAGACCTAGCAGGCCTACCTAATCATAACACATGATGCATGTAACTCACACAGAATTGAAACAAATTGCATCCAGTGGAAATTGCCCTTTACTTTGCTACGTCTCTGCCTGGCCATGTGCATTTGTTGACAACAGACGAGGTCAAAAAATCAATACATTGCCACGTGCATTTGTTGACAACCGATGCCGTCAAAAAAATCAATACATGGCCATGTGCATTTGTTGACAACAAAGCCGTCAAAAAATCAATGGATGGAGCTGTGGATATATGTTAGACTGTGTATATTTGTGTAGCAACCAACTTGAAGGTGCCTTACCGCCACCTACTGGACTGGAGGTCCCACACTCCAGTCCTCCAGTCCAGCAGACAGAGGACAAAATGGGCCGCGATTAACCGCGATTAAAAAATTTAATCGCGTTAATTTTTTTAATTAATCTCATCGCGATTAACGCGTTAACTCTGACAGCCCTAATAATTAAGTATATATTTTAATACACTAACATCTAATTTTTAATGTACTTACAATACAAACAAAGTACACTTTAATTTAACTAATTAGGCATGTATTAGTACATAAAAGTCATGTACTTGAAGTGCACTAAATATACTTTAAGTTGTTCCACTTTAGCACACAAAAGTACACTAAATACACTTTAAGTTGAGCTTTTCTACAATTTAATTACAATTTAAATATACTTAACACAAAATTAGTTGTTCCAATTTAGCACTCTTCAAGTTAACTAATCATAAACACACTTGAAATATAATTATGTTTAGTGTGGCTTGAAGTACACAAAAGTATGCTAAATTTTAGTACACTTAGTACATTATTTTTTCACCAGGGATGCTTTGTGATGATTCTTGGTACTTGGTGAGATTTTTGGGTAAAATCCTTGGTTGCTACTCATATATTGCTTTTTTCTTTTCTTTTTATCTTATCTACTGTATGGAGAAGCCTTTGATTTCTTTTTTTTTTTAATGTCTAATGATAATGCTGGACTTTCTGACAAATAACAGTTGAATTATTCAAGGATTTGATCTGTTTTTCCTCTTAATTAAAAAACCGACAGGGGAGATCTGGAGTTGAAAATAAGGTTTATACTATATAGATAAACGTGTTTCAATGATGCGTTATTGTATCAGAACTACATGTGAGCACAAGATGAAGTCTGGGAACAAATGCCAGAATTCAGACTAGCTGCTTCATTTTAAATTAAAACAGATATGGGCTTTTTTTTTTTTTTTTTTAATAAGAGGTCTGTGATATTTTCATATCCTGAAAATAAAAGGTCAGTAAAAGAATATGAGGTGGAAAAAAAGCACAGTCCTCGACTGCTGCTGTTATGTTACATGGTGGTGTCTACTGACTCAGGAACAAGTTAGATACAACTCCTGCTCACTGTCCTTTTCCATTTACCAAGCCACAAAATGATGACATATAATGGGCTGTGCAGCTACTTCAGCTATACTAACTGCTGGCTACATGCCAAACTGGAAGAAAGTGAGACGGCTCAAAAGAGAAGCTGCCTGAGATATCCTTGGTAACTAAAATTGTTCAGCATTTTTTTCTCGAAAAGGTCAGAAGAAAAACAGGAGGAAGTGAAGAATGAGATTCCTCCCCCACATCCGAGCCTTTCCTCTGAGCTGATTTAGCTTTCGAGGTGTCCTTTGAGAGACCCCCGGACAGAACCGAAGGGAAGGTGACAAAGATTGGAGAGGTGGGGGTCGGGTGGGTGGGAGGGAGGGTGGCTCTTCACACTGGTTCACTTCACATCATCATGACAGGAAAAGGAGAGGAAGATGGACTCACTGGCACATACTTATCCACCTTCCACTCACAGACTTCAGTAACACTGTAAAATAATGAAGAGGGGTTCGGCATATTCATTCAGGAGTTGTGGGCTCTCATTGAATGAGCCTGCAGCCTTGGTACTGTTGGGGGTTTGCCACCCATGTACATTTTGATGTCAGGTCAGTAATGGCACTGCAAATCAAAGATTTTCTATGGAAACATCTCACTGAGGCAATGGGATACATGTGTGCAAATCTAATTTTCTTTAGAAGAGAGAAAACAGCTTCACAAATCTGGTCAACATGACTGCCACCTTAATGGAAGTCCATTTAAGATCTGAGACTTAATGCAAAAAAAAAAAAAAAAGAGAGAGATTAAAAAGAAAAATCCGTTCACAAAGTGATAGTTAATGGTGTGACTCTCATCCACTCAGGGCCAGATCCAGGAAACAGTGCACACCACACACTACACCCATAGGGCTACACCACCCAAAAAGTCTTTTAATTGTGAAGCTTCCTCACAGCGCAGGTCAAAAAAAGCCTCTCTGTTGTTACACATATGTAAATTTTGTATTTTGCTTACATAATAATTATTTATAGGTAAGACCATGAAAATTAAGGTTGGGACCAATTTGTTTCAGCTCCAGAGCATTAAGAAGCAGTAAGACCATCTGTGAATTTATGGAAGAAGACGCAGCAACAACTTAAAGGGATAGTTCGGGTCTTTTGATATGAATCTATATGGCATCCCCATCACCAGTTACCTGCTGTGACACTGACTTTCCCCGGACTGCGTCCCGTGAGCGGAGTTCCAGCCTGGTTTCGGTGCTGACGAATGTAGTCCGGCTAGTTGGCTGGGGTCACGAAAATAAAGCGTTTTTCTTCTCAAAACAATATGCGTTCAAAAGAGTGATACATTTGCATCACAAAACCGTTGTCCACGAAAAAGTCTGACCTCGCAATCGCTTGGCGCTATTTTCTCTCCCTCCGTATCACTGCGCGCTGCCGCCTGTAGACGGCTGTGCGCGTTTCCATCAGCTGTTTCACTGAGTTTACTGCTCGGATAGTTCACATAAACATATCTGATTATGACACAAGTGATGAAGCCATCCCTTGTTTTAGCACAGAGCCAAAGGGAGAGCTTTATGAACCTGATGTGATGCTGAACTTCGTCAGATGGAGTTAGAGCCATAGACTGTTAGGTAGACCTATATAAAAGAGGTGGGTGACGTTGCAGCGCAGTTCATGGTGGAAGATCAGACCGACAAACATACACAGACAGACAGCGTGCATCACCTGCACCGGACGGTGCTGCTGAAAAAAAAAGAACGGCGCTCCAGCCAGCTGACGTGCAGCTCACCTGAGGCTCACCTGCAGCTGTCAGAGGAGCCTCAGTTCTCTCTCTTTAGCCTGGCATTTGGCTGCACTTTGTTTAAAAGAGTTCAACATGTGAAGATCTAACTACTATCTGAACACCGGTCAGCTGAGCCAGAGCACAGTGGACGTGGCTGGTGTGTAGGCTCGTTATTTTATAACGACAAGAAAAAAATAATCACATCAGGTTCATAAAGCTCTCCCTTTGGCTCTGTGCTAAAACAAGGGATGGCTTCATCACTTGTGTCATAATCAGATATGTTTATGTGAACTATCCGAGCAGTAAACTCAGTGAAACAGCTGATGGAAACGCGCACAGCCGTCTACAGGCGGCAGCGCGCAGTGATACGGAGGGAGAGAAAATAGCGCCAAGCGATTGCGAGGTCAGACTTTTTCGTGGACAACGGTTTTGTGACGCAAATGTATCACTCTTTTGAACGCATATTGTTTTGAGAAGAAAAACGCTTTATTTTCGTGACCCCAGCCAACTAGCCGGACTACATTCGTCAGCACCGAAACCAGGCCAGAACTCCGCTCACGGGACGCAGTCCGGGGAAAGTCAGTGTCACAGCAGGTAACTGGTGGTGGGGATCCCATATAGATTCATATTAAAAGACCCGAACTATCCCTTTAAGGCAGCCGGGCATTCAACCAGGAGAGACCAACTGCAGAATAAATGTCACTAACCATTTGTAGCACCAAATAAAATAATTTGGCATAAACCCATGTACCAGATGAAACATTTTTAAATTAATCATTTTGCAGTAATGCTCAATGATGGTAAAAAGATAATGTCCTCCATGTTGGCCTGTACGTTAATTACATACGACTCATTTGCAACATTTTGGTTGAGACCAATCAAACAGTCAAACATGGGGAGGCAGAGAGCGGGGGGCGGGTGCTCTACCAACTGAACTAAACACCGCCCCAAGGGCCGGATTTACTAAGGTCCCAGATAACGGGCGCTATATTGTTTGCGCCCGCTAAAATATTGCGTGTTTGGTTAGTGCACGCAAAACAGGTGATCTACTAAGAGAAACCCGCTAAATGAAAACACGTGCAAACCGCAATATGTAAATGAGGGTTTTGCGCGTGGTAATCGTTTCCGCCATGGAGAGAGTGGACAGAGAGCTGGACGGACGAAGGGACAGAATGACATTTGATCCGATGCATACAATGACAGCATGTGTGTTCATCTCTCTCGCGCTCTGTTTAGATAAATAAACACGAATCGCTACAGGGCCCAACTCGTCATATAGTGTGACGAACAGGCAGCAGCTGCAGCGACAATCACACACCTAGAATATGTGTGTGTGTGTGTGTGCCGCCCATGATCGAGTGGATTAATAGAGAGCTCAGGTGGGACACACGGATCTAAACGCTCTGACCACTGTCGTGGAAATTTTCTGTTGCTGTTGCTGGTGAAAAATGAAATAGAGACTTGGCCGGCCATCATGATTTTATTTCCTTGCAAGGAAAGGTCCATTCGACCCGAGTGGGTGATGTTAATGAAAAGACAAAGATAATGGGGAGACCTAAACATTTATACTTGAGGAACTCCCCCTCAGGTACATTCCACACCCCTTTGTCTGCTGCAGGGGCCGGTCCAATACTCAGACAGTGTGTTTTCAATGCTCTTTGTCTGTTGGAGGTATTGGCACCGACCCCCGAGGGTGTATTTTCACACCTGGGGCATCCTGCAGGGTTACATGTTAAGAGGTCTAGACATTAGAATACACAAATGGGTAACAAACAAAGGAGTTCTGATACCTTGGGAGGAAAGCAGGGGGTAGGGACGTCACAAGTGATTAAAACAAAGGAATATTCAAATTTACCATTACAATTCTCCCTTTTGATTATTCATTAATCACACAAGAAAAAGTCACAACTTAATCGTCATTACAGTTGCTAGAAAAAGGAAAATGTTGAAAAAGTAAGAAAAACAGGTATCAGTTACAATAAAACGATTAGGGTAGAAAACAATTATGCCAATTCTAAACATGTTCTAAATAAGTTGTTCTGCATTGAGGGGTAGGGTTGTCTGTAATAGAAGGTTATCTAAAATGTGGTTTTCAATTCAAATGTAAAGATTAAAATTCAGACTGACAAAACAAGTGATTACCAAAACAAGCAGTACAAATTCAAAATGTTAGACAGTCTACTGAAACTTGACTTGTCAACCTTCCAAATGAATTTGTGGTGTCTAAGTTATGTAATCGACTGTAATATCGTCACACATCATATGTTGTCTCATGTCAAGTTACATTGTTAACTTGAATAAACATGTAATATTCAGTCCATTGATGATAGTGATGTTTCCTCTGTAACACGATTCTGTAACATCTTGAACTTTATTGCAGTCATTGCTTGTGAAAGCAGGGGCATGCCTTCTGTAGAGTTCTCAAGATTCTCAATTGTCTATGTGGCTCTGTAGTTTGGTGTCTGAGGGCACCAACAAATCTTTGTCCAGGTGTTCTTCAGAGAGAAGTGGAGAAGTGAAAAAGGGGGTTGAAAGGGGTAAGGTAAGTTGTTGTTGTTTCCTCCACCGAACAAATGTTTGTGGTGGGTTTGGGTAGGCAGAATGTTCATGGATGGAGTTGAAGTATGGCAAGAGTAGGAGTCCTTCTGCACACATGACAGTGGAATTTTGGTTGTTGAGGACAATGGTTCATGAGTTGGGGTTGTGTGTCTCTTGGTGCAGTAAAATTTTGATGTAATCCTCTTGGATGTATTCTTTGGGCATCATATCTATGCTCGCACTGTTCTTCTGATCTCTTGATGGTTGTGTTCTAAAGGAAGTCTGTCATTTTCTTATCGGCCGTTGGTTCTGCATTGCTCCTCAGCTCTGTTGGTAGGTGAAGTTGCTTCAATGAGGTTCTTCGTCTTCTGGGCCATCAGGCCTGTGTTGCTCCTCAGATGTGCTGGATGGGTCTTAGGTGTGATGGAGAAGGACCTATGCATCTGGATGGTCCTTGTTGATTCCATGGAGTTCCTCTTTGTGTTGCTCTGGTTCACAGCTGGTCCCTTTGTTGGCTCCTTCCTGCAGTGACGATCTTCACAGCTGGAAATCATGGAGTGGTGTGGACGCTGGTCGTGAAAAGGCTGATTTTCACTTGCTGCATCTGTTGTATAAAACAAAACATACACATCCAATATCCCCCCTTTTGACACATGGTTTTACCCCTTTTTTTTTGTTACCGTTAATATTTTCTTCAATATTATATATATTATATTATATATTCTTCTAAAAACCAAGGGATCCCCCTACTGGGAATCCAGACTCAGCTGTACAAACATTTCAAATATTTAAAATTTTAGTTCCCACATTTCTTTTTTCATAACATCCACAATCGGTCCCTCCGGAGGTTCCCCCTCAACGGAATACTCCCCATTCCAAATGGAGATCGTGCACGACAATTCAATACAGACGTCTCTGTAAGGACCGCTTCGTTTATGGCACCAACGATAAAAAGCCGGTCACTTCGTTTATGCTACAAGCGATAAAAGCAAATCATTTTGTTTTAGGGTGACAAAGTGATTAAAAAACAACCAGTCGTTTTGATTATACTACAAACGATAAAAGTAAATCATTTTGTTTTAAGGTGACAAAGTGATTAAAAACAACCAGTCGTTTAGTTTATACTACAAACGATAAAAGTAAATCACTTTCTTTAAGGCTACAAAGTGATTGAAAAGTACCAGAATCGCTTTGTTTATGCCACAAGCGACAAAAGGCAAATCACTTAGTTTTACGGTTACAAGTAATTCAAAAACCGATCAATTTGTTTATACTACAAATGATAAAAGCAAATTATTTTGTTTAGGCTACAAACAATTAAAAAGCCGATCCCTTTGTCCCTGCTACAAAGTGATCAAAAAGCAGATCTCTTAGTTTGTGCTACAAGTGATCAAAAAGCCGACCGATTGTGGATAACATGAATAAATCAAAATGTTATGTCTAATTAAACCCAAATCTTTAGAGAAAAATAATTTAAATGTCGATATTTCAGTGCTCACCAGATGAATTTCCCTGACTTAGTTCGCAGAATTCCAGCGGCAATGATCCAGGACGACAGTGGCAGCCCTCCCCTCTTTTTGAGGTTTGGAGGCTGGAAAACTTTTCTCTTTCCAGGCTGGCCTGTCGCTGCCAGCCGTCCATCCCAGACGATTGCACGAGGAATCCCGGACGAGCCCCCAAATTGTCGTGGAAATTTTCTGTTGCTGTTGCTGGTGAAAAATGAAATAGAGACTTGGCCGGCCATCATGATTTTATTTCCTTGCAAGGAAAGGTCCATTCGACCCGAGTGGGTGATGTTAATGAAAAGACAAAGATAATGGGGAGACCTAAACATTTATACTTGAGGAACTCCCCCTCAGGTACATTCCACACCCCTTTGTCTGCTGCAGGGGCCGGTCCAATACTCAGACTGTGTTTTCAATGCTCTTTGTCTGTTGGAGGTATTGGCACCGACCCCCGAGGGTGTATTTTCACACCTGGGGCATCCTGCAGGGTTACATGTTAAGAGGTCTAGACATTAGAATACACAAATTGGTAACAAACAAAGGAGTTCTGATACCTTGGGAGGAAAGCAGGGGGTAGGGACGTCACAAGTGATTAAAACAAAGGAATATTCAAATTTACCATTACACCACTGACCAGAGGGATCAAAGACGGGTGAAGGCAGCGGTGACGTGTCCCAGTCCGGGACCGGGACTGAGAGACGGAGCTGAGCAGCCAGGTACTGGAGAGGAGAGGAGAGGAGAGGAGAGGAGAGGAGAGGAGCACACTGCAGGACAGACGTGCCCCGTGTGTAACGGCGCGTAAAAGACTTTTAACACGGCTGAAAAACTGTTACAGAATTACCCAGACGTGAGGAAATGCAGAGATGTGAGATGATGGGGCTCTGACAGGTATCAAACCAATAAACGCATAGGTTTTGGCAAAGTTGTATCAGTTAGTACATGGTTTTCAGACGTGGTAAATAAAGACGCAAAAACAGCCACCGCAATCTCTTCCTGGTTTGGTAAATCACATTGCATGCGCTAAATCAATAGATTTGCATCTACTCCTCCCAGTATTTTGCGTGTTTTGGCAGAAACGCCCATATTTACATATTCATCAAGGCAAACACGCTAAATGGATCACACGTGCTATTCTGCCCGGTGCGTCCGGTTGGTAGATCAGGTTCCACATGTGTTTGCGCGTGCAATCACGTTTGCACACGTTTTAATACACGCAAACCTTTAGTAAATCCGGCCCCAAATATGAATAAAATGTCTGGGAGTTTGGGGTGATCACACAGAAAATGACTTGATGATTTAGGGCAGGCATAAAACAGTAAATAATGTGCATACTGTATATGAAATCTACTACCAAAGTTAACCAAATATTTTACAGCAGCCAGAAATGTTATTGACATGATTTATGCATTTCAATGACTCTCTTCTATTCAGTTTATTCAAATCTATGGGGCTAGAACAGTCTCATAATTCATAAATGCACACAGAAATTCATAAATGTATTTGGGGATTTGTATATACATGTGACTCAAAACACAAATACATTTTCAATGCACACACACATATGTTTCATTTCATATGTAAGTAAAAAATATCCACATATAAAAAATAAGATTCATAAACATATTTCCAATGCACACACAAATCTAAAAAAAAATCACAATGAATGTTAAAGTATTTGCAATCTTCATCAAATACGCATTTGGGGCTTGTTACATATATGAACTGTTGGACCTGTATTTACAAAGTGCTTTTAATTTGTAAACCTCCCTGCATTTGTGTGTGAAACTTTTGAGACTCCCCTGATGTGACTCTGATCCACAAATGCGTTTTTTCTAAGAGGAGGTTGTCTGTAGCCAATCAGATGTCTCCCTCCTTTACAGCCAATCACGTGAGTGTCTCCCCCCATGAGGGGTGTTTATGTCAAAAACGCGCGGCCTGCAGGCAGCCCCCCGTGCTGTTTGGGTGAGAGGCTGGAAGCTAGCCGGACGGCGCCACTTGGAGACGAAAGATGGCCTCTGGCAGTTAGCTTCAGGCTCAACGATGTGCTGAGCGGCTACGCTGCTACACCGTTAGCATCTACAACTCGAGGTAAACTTTATAAATATGTTACAGTAATCTCAGAATCTTATGTCCATGTTTGAACTACACGATTATCCCATAAGGAGTAATGTCATATTATTGTAGCCGATGTTAGCATTAGGCTAATAAGCTAATGTGAAGCTGTGAAACATATTTTGATAGTGTTTTAAATTGTTTTACAGAACCCGGAGACTTAAGTTTCTGTCTTGTCTCAAACTGTAAAGCTGCAACACAAACTGTCATGGACTGAGACTGGTGGGTTACGGCTCCTGGACTCGATGTTACCTCACCTGCTGCCTGCATCACCGATGATCGGCTGCTGGAGCTCCACGTTACACTGCATTCACCCAGCTATTAGCTATTATTTTACATTCCTATTATATATATATATATACACACACATTTTTTGCAGGTTACCAAAATGATGTTGCACTGGAAATTCAGCTAATACAATACAAGCTTGTCTTTTGACAGTATGGCTCACCTTTACATCATCCACAGCTTATAAAACGTTTTCAATGCTGTGAAATGCTAAAATTACTAGTGCAGTTTAAACATGAAATTAATTTATTTACTAAGATTTGCTTTACTGATTTTTAATGGGACAGATCTGTACAGTAACATGAACACCACGACACACTGCTGTAATCAATAATAAATTCCAGGACTATTTCTATGAATGCTTTCACTACACACAAGAAAAATACAAATGTTTAATCTTGTTACCCTCCTTGAAATAATAAAGCATCCAGAGATGAATATCAGAGCTTTTGCTTTCCTGATGTTTCTTGTCAGCTAACCTATGATACTGAAAACAATAATTCACCTAAGTGTCACATTACATTGACCATGAGGTTATGGTAAATATGTAAAAGAAATACTACAATTTAATCACAGTAACTTTCTTTATTATTACATTTTCAATGATAACAATCATGGACTGAATAACGCATATGTATTAACTGGACTATGAAAATAGCTGCTTCCAAATCTTCACTGTCAATTTTAAGTTCACCCTAAAAGGTGTGAGGTCAAATGTGGACATAGAATAATAAAACAATTGGTCTGTTCTCTCATCAGAGGTTTTCTGGTTTCATCATCATAGCAGCTCCACATAATGTCCTCCTTCTGTTGGCACCGGTCACTCAGTTCTCACAGTGGCTCCTTACTGTGCGTTCACACCAAAAGCTTCCAAAGCGTCAAAAACGCTCAAGGGTGGGCGTCAGACAAGACAGCTCCCAAAACGGCAAATATTTTCAGCCGCTTTGGCCGCTCGTCACGTGACTGACGTCAAAGTTCGATCGCGCTGGTCATTGGGGAGCCGAAATACAAAAAAAAGAAAAAAAAGGCAGCCGACGGACATCTCTATTCTGACAGGCTGCCGCCGGTTGCCGCTTAACCGCGTCATAGCTAATTACCATAAAGTTAACCCTGGCTCAACTTCTCATCTGGTCACGCTTTGGACGCTTTGGAAGCGCGGCAACGCCTGTTGACGCTTTGGACGCTCGGTGTCGCCGGGCTCTCATTGAAAATGAATTGACTTCCGGCGTTTTTGACGCTTTGGAAGCTTTTGGTGTGAACGTACAGTTAGAATCACAGAAAAACACAAGAACTTAAATTAAAACATTGTTGAGAGGTGCAGGACTGTCTGCTTCAGTTTAAGCCATTTGTGTGTGAATTCACAGCAGTAAATGACAAACCCCCACCTCTATTGGTATTAGGGGTGTCAACGTTTACAATTTTTTCTACACGTGTAACCGGAGATAGAGAGGAGACGGAGGGGTGAAGCCAGTTTAGTGGGTTAGCGAGGTTGAGTCTAAAGCCAGACTCTCCTGTACTACAAAGGTGTCTCTCTTTTAACCCGGCTAGATCACCACCATAGGCGTCATTTACGCTGGGGACGCTGGGGACATGTCCCCACCACTTTTTGTCAAGAACAATTTTGTCCCCACCACTAAATTAACTTAACATTATCCTAATGAAGAATGACGAAAAAACGTTGATAAACCATGACAAAATAGGCAGCCGAAACAGTGTGCATGGCGCAGAGCTTCTGCCGGAGCGACCTCGTAACAATCTGCGATTAAAGAGTTCTCACAGCCCGGAGCGGCGCGCTGCGCGCGTCCTCGCAGCCGCTTGGCTGGTTACACAGGGAGCTGCTTCTCCTGCTCTCTCCACGCCTGTAAAACATCGACTCCACTCGTCTGTACTCGGTTTTCCACACACAGGTCTGTCTCTAGCTCTGTACGTATGGATGTGTGTGTGTGTCTCATGTGCAGACGCAACTGACAAATATTTATAGACGGACAAGCAACAACTTCATTACCGGTAATCATCATTTTATTTTGAAAATTGACCGGATTCTCTCGCCTTTTCTGTGCCCGACTTCCTGTCCGTCTATCTAGCTTGACAACGGCGCTCACGGCTCGCGTGAAAAATAGAACAGACGCCGAACTGACCCCGACCCCGCGCGAGCCTCCACGCGGGGTCGATTGTACCGGATGAGACAGCACCCGATATATGCTTAATGTTTGGGTGCAAAGTCACTGTTAACGAAATCAACATCTAATCTGTCCCTTCAAAATAAAGTTAGTAACGTGTCTGTTTGGAGCAGCTGCTGACAGTGACAGTTCCTCATCACTAAACCTAAGCGACCATCAGATCCTCCCTCGTTCACGTCGTGACGACGGGACAAAGTCTTTTGGACATATAGGCCTATTCTATATTCTGTGTTTTTCCTCTCCATAACCGTCTCGTTTCAGTTTTTGCCGGTTGGCAATCATCTGGTGCACCCGCTGTTTCTGTTTCTCTGTTTCTCACTCACTCACTCTCGATGCATAAATGTTATAAAAAATAAATAAAAAGGAAAAAACACAGATACGCAAATTGAAATGACCTAGGCTACTGTAGTGTAGTCTAACAATTCAGTGACCACAGCTGATCACCAGCTTGTCATGCTCCACCTGTCACGTCTCTATGAACACAACTACGGGCTTCTTTTTTTTTTTTTTTTGCTGCGGTCTGGCGGAGAATTAAAAAAAAGAAAAAAAATGCTTGTGAGTCCGACCGCATAGGGTCCATACTTCAACACTGGTCGGACCTGGTCGGGTCTTTGCTCATTTGCTCAAACTAGGAGCCAGACTCGGTCCTATAGGAGACCAGAGTCTGGTTGAGAACGGTGGTCTATGACGGCCTAGGAGACGGTGTCAGGTCAGGTGCGGTGGTTATATTCAGAGTTTAATAATAAAATCGGCTATAAAAGCGCCGCTGTTTAACTATGTAACTCATTTACAGCTGGCGTCACATTTACTTTGAAAGTCTAGTGGAGCTGGATGCGCTGATCTGCTGCTGTTGACTTTCTCTCTGAGCGTCTCTGCTGTCAGCTGTTGAGCCGAGCGTCAGGAGCAAGTTGATAAACTTAGTAGTACCGTGTTAACTCCGGGGGGACCACGGGGCTAGAGGTTTTGTTAAGCTGGAACATGAACATGAACTAGCTATGCCTCCTTCGCAGTACAAACCGGAGGAGTCGGTGTTTTTTTTTTCCCCTCGGCCTTTATTTTGAAAGGTCAGCTGGAGAAAGACGGGTAGGCTACGCAGAGATAAAGTGAGGGGGGATTGACACGCAGTCCATTATTTTCTGAAGCTTTCAGACAACGTTATCACCCCTAAAAATACTATATTGGTGAGAAATGAAGGAGGAGGAGGGAAAAAAGACGTATAATCGATTATTGATTTTTCTAAACGGTTATGATTTGTTATCCGTGTATCCGTTTACACGTGTAGATGTTGACACCCCATAATTGGTATTTATCAGTACAGTATGACACCAGCAAGATTATAGCAAGTTGATGGATAAACCTGGGGGCTTGAGACCGATCCTACCGATCACTGCCAACATGACGCCGTGGTCGTTAAATGTTAAACCGTATTTATCCTGGTCGGTAAAAGTCAGAGACGAGCTACGGTTAGCATGGCTAACACGGAGCTAACGGCCAGCTAACACGGAGCTAACGGCGAGCTAACGTTAGCCGTGTGTAGCAAAGTGAATCGGTTATTCACATTAACTCTAAAATTAACTTGTCTTGGACGGTGACAGTCTCATGTTCTCCAGTCAAAACACACAGGAGAACACACGGGAAAGTAATTTTATTTTACTTTCTGTCACTGAAAACATGTTTCAGACCTGATTTAACGTCACGATTCATGCTAAACAGTCATTCATAATTCTGGAATATGACTTATGTAAAAGATTCACAAGAAATTAGTACTTTTTACGTACTCTTGAACTGCCAGAGGCCATCTTTCGTCTCCAAGCGGCGCAGTCCGGCTAGCTTCCAGCCTCTCGTCCAAACAGCACGGGCTGCCGGGCTGCCTGCAGGCCACGCGTTTTAATGACATAAACACCCCTCGTGGGGGGAGACACTCACGTGATTGGCTGTAAAGGAGGGAGACATCTGATTGGCTACAGACAACCTCCTCTTAGAAAAAACGCATTTGTGGATCAGAGTCACGTCAGGGGAGTCTCAAAAGTTTCACACACAAATGCAGGGAGGTTTACAAATTAAAAGCACTTTGTAAATACAGGTCCAACAGTTCATATATGAATGTAACAAGCCCCAAATGCGTATTTGATGAAGATTGCAAATACTTTAATATTCATGTATTTGTGATTTTTTTTTTAGATTTGTGTGTGCATTGGAAATATGTTTATGAATCTTATTTTTTATATGTGAATATTTTTTACTTACATATGAAATGAAACATATTTGTGTGTGCATTGAAAATGTATTTGTGTTTTGAGTCACATGTATATACAAATCCCCAAATACATTTGTGAAACTTTTTTGTGCATTTATGAATTTCTGTGTGCATTTATGAATTATGAGACTGTTCTAGCTCCATACAGAGCAGCTTTGTTGTCAGATCACACATCCGTCTAATGCTGGGGCAGTAAAAAACAAGAAAACACTTGGTAATGAATGCAGCCGCAGATAACACAAATAGGTGTGAGTGCTCTCCAAGTGTCTTGGGGAGAGAGAAGCTCTCAGATGCTGCTACTGTCAGAGGGAAGAAGTCAAAACCTCAGTTAGAGATCAGGGTCACATGATGTTGTCAGAGTCTGAGGGGACAGGGAGCTGAGAGAGAAGAATGGTAAACAGTTTGTGATGAGAACGGCTTGTTTTTATCCATCTTAAAATGAAATGGACCTGCTTGCACTGCAGCATAGTCATTTGCAGAAAACCTCACCTATAAAGTGTCACATCCGTGACTTGTTTACGCTGATGATGGCTGAAAGGTTTGTTCTTTTCTATGTTCTTCCACATTAAACAGTTGATATATGTGAGTGCTTCTACAAAGGCGGCAAGTGAGAACATTAAAACAGCAAGAGTTACTGTGTCTTAACAGGCCATTGATGTTGAGCAAATAAGTTCATTTCTTACCTTGAAAATAGAAGTTTGACAATGAAAGTTAAAGCCAGAAAATTAAGCTTGTTGAGCTGTTACATTTTGTCAAAAAACAGTAAATAGGCTAAAGGTAACAAAATTTGAACATGCACATTGCAAACTGCATGTGCCAGACTCCTCTCTTGGTCAGGTGCTGCAGTTAGGCCTACCTCGGGGGGCAACCACCATTCCGACATCCCACCAGTCCAACATAGGCCTCCAATTGTCTAAATGGCAACACTTAATTTTCTATCAAACGTCCCATCATTCCGACAATTTTTGCCTCCTATGATCGGAATGACAGTATTTTTTTCTTTTTTTTTAAACCTCCTGCCTTTCCGACAATTCCTTTAATAGCGTATTTTTTCCCCCAAAAGATTTTGCGGTAACCCTTTAATTTCCAGGCCGTTAATTACGTCATAATATCAAGAAATGACCCAGAAATAATGATTAATTGCGTAGTAATGTCAAGAAATAGCCTTGAAATAACGGTCAATTTCATAGTAATGTTGAGAAATATAGCCAGGAAATAACTTTTAATTGTGTAGAAATAGCCCAGTAAAATGGTCAATTGTGTAGTAATGTTGAGAAATATAGCCCAGAAATAACAATTAATTGCATGGTAATGTCAAGAAATATAGCAAAGAAATGACAGTCTAGTAATATAGACAAGTTGTAGTAGTAGAATTGCAGTGAATTACTGTTAAGTATTGGGTAATTACAGAGTAAATAGCCTGTCGTTTCCATGATATAGTCAAGTACTTTCAGTGTGATTAACCTGATGTAATTGTAATTTCCACAGTCTTACCTTACAGTTAGCTGCAATATCTGTTTCCCAAAAGCAAATGGTAGATCTGGCAACTGCTGGAAATGTCACCAGTTAACCCATAATTACCTTTCTGCTGCCTGCAAAGTGTAGTGGACTTTGTTCCTTAGAAACGTATGGGTAGTTTCAGCATAACTAACATGCAGAGGTGGGTAGAGTAGCCAAGAATTGTACTCAAGTAAGAGTATAGTTACTTAAGAATAATTTAACTCAAGTAAAAGTAAAAAGTAGCCATTCAAATATTTACTTGAGTAAGAGTAGAAAGTACTTGGTGAAAAAGCTACTCAAGTACTGAGTAACTGCTGAGTAACATCTGATTTGTTCGTTTAATGATCAGCGCGTAAATCTAGGCCTAATCAAATACACAAAAATATAATAGTAATGAAAAAATTCAGATATTGCCAAAGAACAACATTTAACAACTAGGAAAATAGCCTAAATTACATTTTTTACAAAGTAGCCTAACATAAATTAAGACAAATTCAGCCACAATAACTTACATAGGCCTATCTATGATATGAACTGTCTGAGACTAATGCCAGAAACCCAGGTGTTTAAACCCAGAGTGAGTGGTCCTATGATTGGTTTCAAGTGAAACCAAAGTCACATGACCACACCCCCGAGACTCGAGTCACATGACCACACCCCCGAAACTGGAGAGGTGGTCATGTGACTAGGAGTCACATGTCTCCAGGTGTGTATGGGGTTTAAACTTCCTAGGGAGGAAGAAGAATAAGATGACCTGGATGACTGAGAACCTTTTACAGCAGGGGTCGATCGCGAAGACAGTGTGGGTCAATCGCGTGATGAAGTACAACAACAAAAAAGTATATTTAAAAAAACACAGTTGTCTGGACGGTTACATGCTGCTATTCCGACATGCCGCTATTTCGACATTGACTTCTAATTGTCGGAATAGCGGCATTAACATTATTTTTTAAGCGTCCCACTATTCCGACATTTTTTTTTTTCATTGTCTGAGTAGCGGCACTTTACTATTTTTCAAACATTCCGCTTTTCCGACATTGATTGATTACGTTATAGTCAGACGTGTCCTTCTGATTTATATTTATTTTTTCATCTGAGACACTGTTTCTCATACACAAATATATAGGCCTATTAGAGAAGAAAAAACAAACCCTCCAAGTTTAAAAACACACCGGCAGCAGCACCCCTGATCTGCAGCTACTGAGACTGTTATTATTCTGTCACCTGAGTTTATCCTGCTGCTTTACATTGTTTTAACATAGGTAAAAGAAGAAAAAAAGATTGTCTGGAATAAAGGGGCAGATTACATAAGATTATTCTTTTTTCTGCTCCCTTTTGTTGAGATTTGGGAGGTTTTTGCCTGATTTATTGCCCGATGCCATGTATCTAGCTTTCTTCCCCCCCCCTCCGCCCGTTGTCTTCGTTGTCACTTTGTTGTCGCTCCACAGAGCACATGGCTAATTAATATGCACGTGCTGACCATATGGTTGTGTCTAGGCATTCCGGGGACGGAGGTGTGTTCACGTGCGCAACTGCGCACCATTCTTGGATCCAGTTATCAAAGTTGAGGTGCAGAGTTGTGCACGCACAGTTTGATAGATCTGAAAAAGGTGTAAATATTTTGGGATGTCTTTTCACCGTAGGCCTAAGCAAAACATTTAGTAGCAGCAGTTTTACACTGCTTACTTCCAGTTTTGATAAATGAGGCCCCAGGCCCTAAGCCCAGAGCCCAGACGCTCTGCTCGCGGCTCATCCGCGGCGCTGTCCGTGGTGCTGAAGGTGACAGGTTAACTTGACAAACAAACTACAGCATAGTTCTGTTTGTTTATCATATGTGTCAGTTTTGTTTGCGACTTGATAGTTGAGTTGTTGAGATTAAGAACATTACTCCCTCATCAAACCAGTGATAGACATGCTGAAAAGAAAAGAGAGAGAGAGAGACGCGCTTGGGTATCGCAGCTGTAAAAAAATAAAAATAAAATAAAAATATAAAAGACGTGTCGGAATAGCGGTATCAAAAAGTGTCGGACTACCGGCATGTCTAGATAGAGGGATGTCGTAATAGCGGGATGTCTAAATAGTGACATGTCGGAATAGCGGGATGTCTGAATAGCGGGCGGACCCCGTCTGGACAGCAGGCATTTTTCTCACAACCGACCTCAAAAGCGAGGGCAGGTCCGCCGAAGCATCATTCCGGGTGAATCACGCTCTCCGCCCGTTGTCTTTGTTGTTACTTTGTTGCCGCTCCACAGAGCGCACATGGCTACTTAATTATGCACGTGCTGACCATATATGGTTGTGCTGAGGCATTCTGGGAGTGGAATATGAGGTGTGTTCATGTCCGCACCATTCTTGGGTCCGGTGTGATTTATCAATGGAATATTGCGGAGAGTTGTGCGTACGCACAGCTTGATCAGTGTTTCCCACTAACAAAAAAAAAAAAAAAAATTGTGTCCAAAAAAAAAATGTTTTTTTTTTTTTTTCCCCTCACGTGTGTTTACGTGCAGTGCGCCCGCACGCGAGAGAGGCGGCAGGTTGAGAGGCTGACTGGCGGAGATGAGAGGGGTCCATGGCACTGGTCCGACCTCCCATTAGTCCGACCTCCCATTGGTCCGACAATCGGAGTAATGAGAGTTCGAACTAATGGGAGGTCCTCATTAGTTCGAACTGGACTAGTTATTAGTCAAACTCTCCATTTTTACCGTTCACTATGCATTTATATCATTATTCATATAGGCTCCACCTGTCAATAAGACACACTTGGAAGAAGAAGTGCAGTTTATTGTGTTTCACCAACGAGGAGCTGTCATTACGCACGACTTTTACGCACCGCTGCGCGCTCATTAGTGTCCGTAATTAAACCTTGACACTCATATCAAATCAAACTTACATTACAGACAGGTGGATTGGGTTCTCTGTGTCTCTCTCCCACTCCGAACAGACAGACGGACGCAATCAGAAAGGAAACAGAGGCTGCGCATTGATCCTTTTTTCCTCTCTGGGATCAAACGGATCATGTGCATAATTAACTGCAAAACAAGCACTTCATATTAATAACATATAACGCTCATTATGCTTCCAGCCTGTCTAGCCTCTACCTGGTGTTTTTACTAAACTTAACCAACTCCTTTCTTCATTGCCTGAACCTAACCAAAGCGAAATTTACTTTTTTTCTCTCTCTCTCTCAGTCTGCTGTCAGCAGCAGTGGCGGCTGCAGCAGGCTCGCCCCCGTGAAGTGAGCTTAAGCCGGCCAGGTTCAGCCGTGCTCGAGCGGAGGGGGGGAGAGAAAAAAAAAGTGTATTTCTTTTACTTTGTACTCTGGGAGGGGGGGCTTTGATTATCAGTTTACACATCTTGATCAGCATTTATGATGGTTGTGCGCGATCTGACATGATCTGGCTCTCTGACTGAATATGGTGATATTCTGGGCCGCGCGTGTATGTGTGTGATGTGCGTAGAGAGAGAGAGAGAGAGAAAGCTGCATGCTCCTATCAATGGAAGAGCTTGTCACAAAGTAGCGATGACAGTTCGAACTAACGGGACCACCCATTGGTTCGACCTCCTATTGGTACGACTTGTGGTTGATTTTGTTGGAGTAACGGGAGGTCGAACCAATGGGAGGTCGGACCAGTGGGTATTTTGTCGGAGTAACGGGAGGTCGAACCAATGGGAGGTCGGACCAATGGGCAGTTCCCGATTATCTAGGTACTGTAACAAAACTGTCGAGCCATCAGGAAGGTTGAAATTGAGATATCAATGCAGAATCAGCGTCAACCATGGAGCATAAAAAGACATGACATCACTGAGCCTCCTCCTGTCTATAATATAATTATCTCATGGGTCTTTTCCTTTCTCCTTCTCCTTCTTCTCCTCCTTCTGCTTCTTCTTCTTCTTCTTCTTTTGAATTTCCGGTCCGGCAGGCAAAGTCTGGCTCACTGCTGCCTCCCCTGGTTGACTAAAATGAAAAGGCCAACTACACTACACGTCAAGTTACGCGGAGTGGTGCACACTGTGCAGATCAACTTGCTGCTGCGCAGCAACAAAATCTGCGACCGCACGTGTGTGTGAACGCGTAACATAATTTGTCAAACAGTGACTGACAGACGTGCACACGCTGCTTCATACAGTGGGTACTGGTTTCATTTGGACGATTTCACGCGAGATTCACGAGTGAGTCACGGGAGAGATTTTTTGTGGAGGAGTTTTGTGTTTTCACCAGAAGCTGCAATGCGCCCAAACAACCGCCAGGTGGCATCTGTGAGCAGGAGCGCCTCCATAAGACAGCAGCACGGAGCAGTGAACACATACGGGGAATGCAATATAATAATAATACAGTATCGTTTTTCAATGAGAAAAATGTGACGACGGCAGCTACAGTATACGTCTCACTCTCTTTTTTCGGTTCTCAGTCTCGTGAGCTCCAAACACACCCGTCTGTGTTTTTAAAATGAGCCAACTACTGTACAGTAGTGCCGCAGATTTCTCATTCCCCACCTTGTTTGATTGAGTGTTGCTGGATGATTTCTCGTGAATAAACGGGCAATAGCCTGTGTCACTTTCGGGCTGGGCGATAAGAAATAGGATATCCTGAAATAACTTTTCCTCGATAGAAATAGGCTACAAGATGTGGCCGATACAAAGTTGATAGGTTTCATTCATCCATGTTTTGACAGTGTGTGTGCCGAGCGGACCCGTTTAGAGAGACACACGTCTGTATGGGACAGGCTTTTATTTAATTTAGAACAAACCTTATGCTCAGCAAAAATGGAAAATATATAGTCTAATATAATAAAATGTTGTTTGGCCACTGTTTAAAATAGGTCTGATCGATTCAGAGCAGCATTCATTTACAAGTTTAATCAGCACCAGTTAAACTTCTTCTAAATAAATGTAAACATTCAATAACTGGGTCAGGTCGGACTACGGGCTTCTTTTTTTCTCTTCTTCCTCACAGGAGAAATCAGGTGTGCGCTGTGCTGAACTCGCTTCTCTCTGACGCGTCGGTGCTCTGTTTGTGATTTGTCTGCTGCCTTGAATCCGCCCTTTATACGTGCGCGTTCACAGATTCACAATAAGACAAACCAGGGTTCAGTTACCGAGTTGATCCGGAGTGACAGTGTTGTGAAAATCGCTATGAACTGGTGCTCTGCAATCTCATAGTTTCAAAGAAAATGGATTGATTGATTTTTACTTAACGAAATGAAACGAAAACAATATTATATTAATATATTGTTGTAACTTTAGAAAATATAATTCAGGGGGGGAAAGGCTTACAAACATGGACCAAAACGGCTCAGTAATACGCACTACACATCTTATGAACGTGATGTAAAGTAATAACTTTATTTTTTTATATATTTTTTCAATGCAACCTCTAAAATTAGAATGAAAAATATTTTACAATATTCCACCTTCTCGGCTCTATTGAAAGTAATGTGCTTAATAGACATATTAGCAATGACCAATAGGTGTGCTTGTAATAATTGCTGTGACGACAGCTGGACACAATGTAACACATTAGCGACACATTAGCATCCTCTTTTTCTCTGACCAATGGGTGTGTTTGTGGATACTTTACTCAAGTACATTGTCAGACAGAAGTCCTGCCCCCCACAGTAGGCTACTTCACACAGCTGTTTGCTTTGAACAGAAAAACCGGTTCCTACAGTAGCTCTCCTCACACTTTTCAGTTCATAGTCTAAGTGAAGAAATTTCGTCGTGTTTCATGTAATAAATTTCACATGTAAGGGGAGCTGAACATACAGCCTCCATTCAGAACTCCAAGACACATGTGCCAGACGCACAGAGGCATGCATAAAACACAGATTGAGACCATTTCATGATGTTTAGTTTTTTTTTGTGTGTTCATTTTCGTTTCTTTAGGATTTTTGTGTGTATTACTGAGCCGTTTTGGTCCATGTTTGTAAGCCCCTTTTCCCCTGGATTATATTTTCTAAAGTTGCAACAATATAGTAATATAATAGGCCTATATATTGTTTTCGTTTCATTTCGTTAAGTAAAAATCAATCAATCCGTTTTCTTTGAAACTATGAGATAGAGCACCTAAAAACCAGAGCACCAGTTCACTGTAGCGATTTTCATACACACACCCAGTCTCGGTTTCAATAAAACACCATCTTCCGGCCGCCGCCGCTGCTCTGGCGGGGATCCTGGCAGTGAGCTTCGCCTTCCCCGCCGGAGCGGCGGCGGCCGGGCACCGGGGTCTGTGGAGCGGATTCTTGAAGCCTGGTTGTCCCGACCAGCAATCGCTCTGGTCCCGACATGATCTCACTCACAACACTGCGGCTGTAACGTTATGTTGTGTGTGTTGTAGCCTATTTTTCACGGTTAAGTTATCACCGCGACACACAGAGCAAAAACAATATATAACACACATTTTAAAAAATGACAGTTGTTGTTGGTCTAGTTTTTTGTTTGGATAAGCTTCATATTTAAAAGTGCAATGTTCAGCTGTCAGAAATTAAAAGCAGCCTCCCTCTTGTTATATTTGAAGCAACACTGTTGCTTCAGGCTGTGATCAGCTTTTTTGTAGGCTATCGCTGCCTACTTTCCATTAAAACAACCTGCTGCTCTTGGCTGAAATCAGCCCGTTGTGGCTCCATTCTACGATTAAAGTAGCATCAACAAAGTCACTGTTAACAAACCAACAATTCTTCTTCCATTCCTGCAGCCTTTTGTCTCAATGTTAACAATGGCAAAATGTCGAGATATTTTATTACTTTATGAAAATAAGTGAGTTAAAAAGAAGTGGGCTACGCATTTCTGATTTGATTTGGCTTTTCGTGTAGGCTATTTGGTTAAACACATAGGCTATAGGCTAAGTAACAGGAGAGAGACAGCGAGAGCGAGAGAGAGAGGTCCGCTGGGTGAGCTAGATTAACTTTTAACGGGAGAGAGAGCGGCGCACCGCGCTGTCAAAGCTCGTCTCAGCCATAGGTCTCAGCAGATGTGTGCTTTCAAGGCAATTTAGACACGAACGGGTCATTCAGGAATAATTTCCAACTCTATGTATGTTAGTGTTATTTTTTCCTAGTAGTGGCCCATCCAAAATTACTGTGGCCCGTCCAAAATTGAAATCCTGGCACCGCGCCTGCTGTAACCACTGTGATACAATAAAAAACAACAACATTGATCTGATTGACCGGCGTAGCGGCCCCTCTCTCCATTCACTCTCTAGCTCTCTCGACCACAGCTGCAAATGAAGTAGCCTACGGCCTATGAACAGCGCTACTCTCCATTGCAGCTACGTTGTGGTCAAACGTGGAATTATCCCAAAATCTTTTGAGCTGCATCTCAGTACGATGCTTCCACCTAGTGGCTACAATGTGACCTACAATTTCACGCAACGCGTGAATCACGCTTTCCGTGAGGGAAACGTCCAAATGAAACTAGTACCCACTGTATGTATGCAGCTTTTGTCACGTGTGAAATACAACCTGCACGTAACAACGCACGCATGCGTAACAAAGTAACCATGCGTGCACACACACGTCGCTGCGCGTCTTTCTGGTTGTTTTGACATCGATTTCACCCCATACAACTTGCTGCTGCGCAGCAACAAAATCTGCGACCGCACGTGTGTGTGAACGCGTAACATAATTTGTCAAACAGTGACTGACAGACGTGCACACGCTGCTTCATACGTATGCAGCTTTTGTCACGCGTGAAATACAACCTGCGCGTAACAACGCACGCACGCACACGTGTAACAAAGTAACCATGCGTGCACACACACGTCGCTGCGCGTCTTTCCGGTTGTTTTGACATCGATTTCACCCCATACAACTTGCTGCTGCGCACGTGTGTGTGAACGCGTAACATAATTTGTCAAACAGTGACTGACAGACGTGCGCACGCTGCTTCATACGTACACAGCTTTTGTCACGCGTGAAATACAACCTGCGCGTAACAACGCACACGCGTAACAAAGTAACCATGCGTGCACACACACGTCGCTGCGCGTCTTTCCAGTTGTTTTGACATCGATTTCACCCCATAGTGTGTGTGTGTGTGTGTGTGTGCGCATGTTAGTGTGTGTGGTGTGCATGTGCCAATGCGTCCTCCATGTACTAGCCTACATGCTAAATGTATTTTATTTTTTGTGTGGTAGGACTTTTATGGAGAAGATGACCATTTCATTCACATCCATTTTGTTTTATGTCGCCATCATACAGGTATGTGTGTGGTTGCTCAGCCTCCATTGTTATGTTAGAGATGTTTACTTGTGTGTTTTACCATGTGAAGAGATGTGATAGTTTTTTGGGAGAAATAGTGCTGCATTTGTCAGTCTGCACTGTTCCTGACTGAGAGAGGACTTTTATGGAGAAGATGACCATTTAATTCACATCCTTTTTGTTTTATGTTGCCATCATACAGGAATAAACTTGAGTGTGAACCCAGCCCTGCGTCCCGTGTTATTGTGCACAGAACACAACGCAGTAATCGGGGCCTGCAGACCGTCCCGGCTACACCTGGATTCCAGTAGCCTACTGCTGATACCGATGCCAACATTTTCGGTGGTATCGGAGGCATTTCCAATGCTGGTATCGGAAACGGAATAACTCTACTGGGAATGTTCCAATACGCTAACATAAGCAGGGAAATTATTAAAAACAACTGAAAACAGCTTCATTGTATTTTCTTCATGGGAACATGTGAATATGAGTTTTGAGATTTAACAGGACAACATTCCATTCAGGTCCGTGTACTTCGCGGCCATTCGATTTTTCCTTTAAACAGAACTGTCAAAAAACGAAAGTAAGCTGGTAATTTGGTTTTCCGTTTCAAACAAAAAACAAAAAAACAAAAATTCAGGCTGGTTTTTTCGTTTTTCGTTTTTTGCTTTTAAAACCAAAAAACGAGGAGACCAAAATCAAATAACGGCCAATTTTTAATTTTGATTGTTACAAAATCTCTCTTTTCGTTTTTGATAATAATATTAACGCTGATGACAGACCGGAAGTGTCTGGACTTCAAAATAAAAGCCCAGTGCATTGACTTAGACATTGACATTGACATTGACATTCCGGCGCCAGCATACAATTTATATTTGATTGATTGATATTGATTGATATTTGACCAGTAGTATTTGTACTCTTACTCGAGTACTCTGTCCATCTCTGATAGAACATCAAAGATTGAACAGGTAAAACGACGACCCCCAAGGGTATGCTCGCAGTGCGACACCTGCTGGTAATTCTTTGTAAATGCACAGCATGGATTGAGAATAAAAGTTGTTATTGGATCCCCGGGGTGTGGAGAGAGGATTTACACATAATGTTCAGTAAACATCACACATCACAAGAAATCTGTCACTGATGTAATCTTAACAATGATAATATAAATTGTATGCTGGCGCCGGAATGAGTTTTGAAATGGGCCGACATAGTGGGAAAACTGTAGATTCATCCGGCGAGGAGCTGTCATTACGCGCGACCGAGGTCTGGGACTGGATCTCATGTGGCTGAAAAGAGTAGTAAAGAACCATAAAGGGTCTGCCACCTGCCAAATATGCCCGGGGTTGGAGATCTCAGGGTCAGAATGAGTCGGGAGTAGGAGTTGGTCTATCATGCACCCAGCCCCCAGCGGTGGCCTTACTGCAGCAGATCGTAATATAGGCTATATTTATATTTATAAACAAACACACACACGTATCAGCGGCAAACAGCTGCGAAAATGTATGCATATGCTCAAAACCTGCTCAAAACACAACATTTACAAGGGGGAAACAAGTTTTTTTTTTTTTTCTTGGCTCTAAGTCAATGCACTGGGCTTTTATTTTGAAGTCCAGACACTTCCGGTCTGTCATCAGCGTCAATATTATTATCAAAAACGAAAAGAGAGATTTTGTAACAATCAAAATTAAAAATTGGCCGTTATTTGATTTTGGTCTCCTCGTTTTTTGGTTTTAAAAGCAAAAAACGAAAAACGAAAAAACCAGCCTGAATTTTTGTTTTTTTGTTTTTTGTTTGAAACGGAAAACCAAATTACCAGCTTACTTTCGTTTTTTGACAGTTCTGTTTAAAGGAAAAATCGAATGGCCGCGAAGTACACGGACCCATTCATGTACTCTAATCTACTTTGCCTTTCTCCTATGAAGTTCAGAAAAAGGTGGATAGGTTATAGCAGGAGTATTGTACACTTGATATAAAATGTGAAGGTAATAATTATCTCCTCCATTATTTGGAAATGGCTTCTATGTTCCTAAAAAGAGTTCATGTTGTGACATTTCATGGTACGTAGCTTATCTTTGTTGGAAAATATTTATACATTTGATCCAAATGGGTTACTGGGAAAGACTATTACAGTGTAAGATCTTATTACCGTGTTAGTTATGTTGAAACTACCCATACGTTTCTAAGGAACAAAGCCCACTACAGTTTGCAGGCAGCAGAAAGGTAATTATGGGTTAACTACGGTGACATTTCCAGCAGTTGCCACATCTACCATCTTTCATCCAAATGGGTTATGGGCAAGACTATTACAGTGCAAGTTCTCATAACCATGTTAGTTATGTTGAAACTACCCATACGTTTCTAAGGAACAAAGCTCACTACACTTTACAGGCAGTGGAAAGGTAATTATGGGTTAAACACGGTGACATTTCCACTGGGCAAGACTATTACAGTGCAAGTTCTCATAACCATGTTAGTTATGTTGAAACTACCCATACGTTTCTAAGGAACAAAGCTCACTACACTTTACAGGCAGCAGAAAGGTAATTATGGGATAACTACGGTGACATTGACAGCAGTTGCCAGATCTACCATTTGCTTTTGGGAAACAGATATTGCAGCTAACTGTAAGGTAAGACTGTGGAAATTACAATTACATCAGGTTAATCACACTGAAAGTACTTGACCATATCATGGAAACGACAGGCTATTTACTCTGTAATTACCCAATACTTAGCAGTAATTAACTGCAATTCTACTACTACAACTTGTCTATATTACTAGACTGTCATTTCTTTGCTATATTTCTTGACATTACCATGCAATTAATTGTTATTTCTGGGCTATATTTCTCAACATTACTACACAATTGACCATTATTACTGGGCTATTTCTACACAATTAAAAGTTATTTCCTGGCTATATTTCTCAACATTACTATGAAATTGACCGTTATTTCTAGGCTATTTCTTGACATTACTACGCAATTAATCATTATTTCTGGGTAATTTCTTGACATTATGACGTAATTAACGGCCTGGAAATTAAAGGGTTACCGATTTTGCATTGGTTGGGTTTAAGCAATGAAGAAAGGAGTTGGTTAAAGGGATAGTTCAACATTTTGGCAAATTGGCCCATTGCCATAATCGCTATAGTCATAGCAGTAGGTTCGTTACTTAATTGTCGGTGCAAGATATTTTTAGAACGGCAGAGCTACGCTACGGAGGCTAAAGGAATTTCTTGTTTTCCTCATCAAACTCATCAAATACACAATCCAACAACTCCAAAACGCTGTCGTGGACAAGCTGTGAGCTGCACAATCACCACGCTATGAGATAATATATATAATAAGTTGTTTTAGAGGTAAATTCATGTAAAACCGCTGATGCGCGTTGCGTTCAGGGACAGTTTTTCAGCAAGCAGACTGTAATTACTGCGGAAACGGCTCCGTTTCGTAACGTTCCGTTATTATCTCTTAGCAGACACATGTATGTTTAATCTATGAACGGTTGGTGAGCCTAGTCCAAATAGTCTCTGAGGAGCTGAGAAAAATGTGAGAAGTGTTGCAATTGTAGTAGTCTCACCTACTCACTGATGCTGAGGCTGTTTGTGGTTGGCTGAGACGAGAGAGACGATTTTTTTTCTTCGTTAGTGTGCATCATAGTTTCAGCTGCATTAATTCAGTCAGGTTGAGTTTCCGTTACGCATGCCAGCCTTTGATCTGACATCAGATGTGACGGGACAGTCGATATAGATATCGATGTATGTGCTGATTCAGATAGTTGCATAAAATAGTGGTTGTGATTAATTATTGCATTGAAATGTGCCTGACATTCTGGAAACCTGCCCGTCAGGTCTTGGCGACGTCTGTGCACTGTGCGACGGTCAGCCAAATTACCACTGCGCTGGTTGCGCTTCGCCTTGTACCGAGAGTAGACCAGGTTGGAGCTGGCAAGCTTTCAGCGCGGGGTCCGCCCGCTATTCAGACATCCCGCTATTCCGACATGTCACTATTTAGACATCCCGCTATTACGACATCCCTCTATCTAGACATGCCGGTAGTCCGACACTTTTCCGCTATTCCGACACGTCTTTTTTATTTTTATTTTTTTTTAATTTTTTTACAGCTGCGATACCCAGGCGCGTCTCTCTCTCTCTTTTCTTTTCAGCATGTCTATCACTGGTTTGATGAGGGAGTAATGTTCTTAATCTCAACAACTCAACTATCAAGTCGCAAACAAAACTGACACACATGATAAACAAACAGAACTATGCTGCAGTTTGTTTGTCAAGTTAACCTGTCACCTTCAGCACCACGGACAGCGCCGGGGATGAGCCCGCGGAGCTGCATCTGTGAGCGTCTGGGTTCTGGGCTTATGGCCTGGGGCCTTATTTATCAAAACTTAAGCAGTGTAAAACTGCTGCTACTAAATGTTTTGCTTAGGCCTACGGTGAAAAGACACCCAAAATATTTGCACCTTTTTCAGATCTATCAAACTGTGCGTGCACAACTCTGCACCTCAACTTTGATAACTGGATCCAAGAATGGTGCGCAGTTGCGCACGTGAACACACCTCCGTCCCCGGAATGCCTAGACACAACCATATGGTCAGCACGTGCATATTAATTAGCCATGTGCGCTCTGTGGAGCGACAACAAAGTGACAACGAAGACAACAGGCGGAGTGGGGGGAGAGAAAGCTAGATACATGACATCGGGCAATAAATCAGGCAAAAACCTCCCAAATCTCAACAAAAGGGAGCAGAAAAAAGAATAATCTTATGTAATCTGCCCCTTTATTCCAGACAATCTTTTTTTTCTTCTTTTACCTATGTTAAAACGATGTAAAGCAGCAGGATAAACTCAGGTGACAGAATAATAACAGTCTCAGTAGCTGCAGATCAGTGTGCGCTGCTGTGTGCTGTGTGTTTTTAAACTTGGAGGGTTTGTTTTTTCTTCTCTAATAGGCCTATATATTTGTGTATGAGAAACAGTGTCTCAGATGAAAAAATAAAAATAAATCAGAAGGACACGTCTGACTATAACGTAATCAATCAATGTCGGAAAAGAGGAATGTTTGAAAAATAGTAAAGTGCCGCTACTCCGACAATGAAAAAAAAAATGTCGGAATAGTGGGATGCTTAAAAAATAATGTTAATGCCGCTATTCCGACAATTAGAAGTCAATGTCGAAATAGCGGCATGTCGGAATAGCAGCATGTAACCTTTCAGCGCACCTTTGGCACAGCCTTTTGGTACGAAATTGTCACTGTGCCAAGCTGAATCTCTCGACACCTCCCCCTGCTGTGCTGCCACACCCATCTTGGCACACCTCAGTCTACCAAATTGCCAAATTCGCTGGACTGGACTAAATTACCACTGCGCTGAGTTGCGCCACCCTGTGCTGCGCCATGAAAGAGAGCCCTGTGAGTGTTATGCACAGTCATAATCTGTTGTTTCCTAAATTAGCAATGTAGTACTTTATTATGCTGTTGAGTTTGGCCAAAGTGTTTTTGTTTTTGTTGTTGCCGTATCTCTTTGAGTTTCTTTCCCTATTCTCTACTCTGCTGTCATCTGCTCTACACAGCCTGTAGTTATTGCTTTGTTGTCCAAGGACAACTTGCTCCAAGGGATGGACACACTGACTGTTAGAGGGGGGAATCCATTTATCACCGTAGCACTAATAGCTGCCCATCATCTCGATTGCTGTGAGAGCCATTAAACAACCGATAGTGACAGGTGGTGTGCTGTGCTGTGCTGCAAAGGCCATAAAATATCCACAGTAACCCTTTACAACAATTAGGAGGAAGTAAAACAGACATCATAAAGGTCAGGACTTGGAGTGGATGTGAAGTAAGGTGTGTGTGTGTGTGTGTGTGTGTGTGTGTGTGTGTGTGTGTGTGTGTGTGTGTGTGTGTGTGTGTGTACACAATAATTCATGAAAATAGCTAACCAAGAAACAGGATATATTGCTGATACTATTTTAAGATGGGTTTCTGTTACATAAAGATTTAGGCCTCACAACATATAGACTAAAAAATCTTCACAATGTCAAGGCTCGCCTCCAACAGCTGCTGACAAGAGACAGAAAATGATGTTCATCAATGACTGTATAGCCATCCTGCAAATGGATTGTTGTAGTCTTTTTCTTGCTACTGAAAGTGGTTTCTTTCTAGGAGTAGTGTTGGTGATCATTGCTGGACTTGATAAGCTCTGAGCAGCTGTATGTCTTCAAAGCAGATAAGCCTACGTCCTGACTCTGTAGTATCAGAAAGTGACAATGTAAATGTCATAGAGAGAAGAGTAAACATTGACTTTGCTTCCCACCACTGGAGACAGTTCCTGTTGGGTTAACAAATGAGGTCTGATACTGAACAGCTGTTAATGCTGATGATGGCTATGTTGCAATAGCAATGGTGCACCCAAGCGTCCTTCGTCTGTCGGTGAGAATGGGCGTCCATGTCCTCTTTCTCGGGGTTTTCCCTTAACTGGGTTTTTACTCAACAGTGTGGCCGTTTTGGATCATTAGCGCAGTGGAAGTAGCCTGACTCTCGCCAGACCCTTGTAGTTCCGCAAAGCTACGCTGAGCTCCACACAAGGGTCTGGGACTGCTCCATAGGCGATTCATTTCAGAAGGCGGGCCTTGTAAAAAAAATCTTGTATGTGATTGGATAAACCACTTGTCCGTTATCTTGAATGACGTGCTACTTCAGCCACTCACTGCGAGCCGCCATTGTTGTTTGACTCAAACAGTGGCTTCAGCGCTACGTCACACCTCAGAAAGTCCCGCCCGGCGATCCTGATTGGTTCATTATTTTTTGCTCCGGGGAAGAAGTTTGCATTGGCCTCGAGTCCAGACCCTTGTGTGAAGCTGAGCGTAGCGCCTCTGGCGTAGCTTTGCGGAACTACAAGGGTCTGGCAAGAGCCAGGCTACAGTGGAAGTGCTTTTTTCCCATAAGTGCCATTCGAAAGTTTGGATATGGTGACTGGGTGGCACTCTGACAAACACTGAATGGGGCACTATCAGATATTTCCCTCTAAACAGAAGAGTCTATTTTATTTGGTTTAGACAGAAGCATGTTCTCTGATCTCATCATCACATGCTCTTGTACAGTAGGAGCATTAGTGGCTCTCACAGACAGAGTATGCGTTGAAGTAACTTTATGTAAAGACTAAAAGGCCTCTGAAAGTTTGAACGCCCCCTTTCTTTCTGGCAACTCCCTGAAATCCTGAGTTGTACCAATGAAGCCCTTAGTAATCCTTAAGCATACTTGTTTAGACTAAAATAAGTGCCAGCAGTTATTCACAGACTATCTGACACAGGTCTGACCTGAGCTAGCAGTTCCCGCCGACAAATCTGAGGGAAGTGGTACGTCTGTTCAGGGATGACTCAGTTTGGCTTATGTAAGAGTCTAAATGAGCAAAAAAAAAAAAAAAAACTACTGCTGCTATTTTACTCATACTCATTCTAACCTTAACCTGAGCTGAAGTCAAAAAAGAAAACACAGAGTGACCTGAACAGGTGCTCCATTATTTGAGCAGAGAAGCGTAAGGCTGAATTAAGTATGAGACAGATGGGATTGCTCCTTTGATTGCTATCGTTTCCTTTACTCTGAGAGAGCAGCAACTCTGAATGGATAGAATATGAGAGCTGAGGCATCCCTTGAACTCAGATTGTTGTTTCCCACTGGACAGAAGATATGATGCTCTTCGACCCAGAGCAGCTTAGAATAAATACTCTGCTGTGACTTTTGTTGAAATGCTGTCATCTGATAAAGCTTACATGGGTTTTAAGGTTAGTCTAACTGGAAAAACCTATTCATAGAACACTGAAAAAATCAAGACTCATGCTCAGAAGGTTTTTTTAATATGTATATGTGTGTGTGTATATGTATATGTGTGTGTGTGTGTGTGTGTGTGTATATATATATATAGTATATTATATGTATGTTCTGCAGATATATCTGATTTACACGGACCATAGACTCTATAAGGTACTGGTTTTTGAGTTTTCCTTTTTTTTCCTCCCTCATTCACATTATGTAAAACACACCAAGCATGAAAGTCGTGTACACACACTGTGGACTGCTGGATAAAAAGCAGTCTCTTCTGAACTTCTCAGTTCAGGAAGAGACAGTTCTTCAACAAAAATGGTGTGATATCTCAGGCGACGTCTGCGTCTCTGTGCCCACTTCACTCACACAGTGAGTGAGAGTGAAGTGAAAAAAAAAAAAAAAAAGATATATCTCTAACACTTTTTCAGAGGCTAATTTTAGATTGCCCTGAAGTGCGATGACAGGAATTATAAAGGCCTCAGTAGTGAAATGAATGAGTGAAGATTCCCAAGTGGAAATTTTCTGTGGGGAAAAAGGTATTTGACAGACTTCCCCCTTGTCACTGTTACTTTCTTTTTAGTGGAACTTGTTCTAAATTTATCACCCTACAACCCAAACCTAGTGCAGCTTGGTAAATATTTCACCGTGTATCCCCTCTCAGACATAAAAGGTTTCACAGGTGCTCCTGGAGATGACTGACGACTGTTGCACACTGGCGCAGAAGACTTCACTTCACTTTACTCTGCCCCTTACTGGTAGCCTAGCGGAAGTAATGGAATTCTCCAATATCTTGGGCACACTGTTTGCTTGTGGCAGCGTAATCCCTGAGGGCGGCTGTGGCTGTGGATATGTCCCAAATCCTCCAGAGATATGAAACAAAACAAACCTTGAAACTCCGTGTCACTGAGTGTTAAGCACACACTGTTTTATGGGAGGAGGTTGTACCGATTATCCCTTTCATCTGGTTTTTAGCTGTGCCTGCTTTGAGGTGTGAAGTAGTCAATGGGATTTTAAATATATCATGGATTTTGTGTAATATTCAACAATTCACTGATTCATGTTCTTACTCTAATTAATTCAATATTGCAGAAAATGTATGAAAAATACTTTCTAAATATAATAAAAGTCTGTTATTGATCAATCTTATTGTTCCATGACTTATGATACATATTTCTTTTATTTTGCTCTATTCCGGTATATTTACTGTATTACAGTAAATACACCATACTGTGCATTCAGTCATTACACATATAGTATGTGGTCGTTGGTTGTCTATGTAGGCTTCATGGTACAGTATACCTTTCATTTTTTGCCTGTTAGTGCCTCATAGAGATCAGTAAAGTTTAATCTCTTTGTGTCAAAACACACAAGATAAAAGCAACGGAGGCCCCACAGATGTTCAGCCTCAGCTCATCCTGCTAAAATACATGCAGGAAGCTGTGTAATGAAGTGTTAAAATGCGCGGTATCTTATCCAGCCTGGCAGTCGTTTGTATCTAGGAGGATGGTGAAAGGATTTTGCATCTAATGAGAGTGCATCGGAAACAGCTCTGCTTTGTAGAGGGCTGAAGATGAGTCATAGGTTGTGGAAAACTGCCCTCTGCTTCACACATGCACAAATATCCTGAGAAATAAGCACCACAACCACCTTCTTTCGCTCTCTCCATATCCCACATCCTTACTTTGTCTTTTTATGAGTTTAATTAATTAATTTTTTGTATATTATCTCTATTGTCTTTATTTGTTACTGAATCACTTTGCACTTTATTTCTTTATTTTTTCTCATTTCTGTTCATTTTTGCTCATATAATATTGATTATGTATGCACTTTATCTCTTTTTTTTATGTTTATTTGTTAGCCATTGAAATTTGTCTTGTTGTAATTTGTTATAGGGGTGGAACCTATGTGTGGCAAGGTGAAGAGGGCCCGGGCGGTGTGGGTTCAATCCCCGCCCGGAAGAGTCATGCGCGTTTGCCAGTCACCCAAAGGGACATCCCCTTGGCCAAGTAGCCAGGGCACATGATCAATTGGAGGCATAGTGACAGGACCACCACTGTCACATCTCTCCCCCTCTTTTCACAAGCACGTCCTCGTGCTTCCGCGCAGGCTGCCACACATTAGGAATCCATGGACCCACCACTAGTGCTACATGGATCCTGCCAACAACGCCAGAATGTGGCAAGGTGAAGAGGGCCCGGGCGGGGATTGAACCCACACCGCCCGGGTAAGAGTCATGCACGCTTGCCAGTCACCCAAAGGGACATCCCCTTGGCCAAGTAGCCAGGGCACATGATCAATTGGAGGCATAGTGACAGGACCACCACTGTCACATATGTACAAGCCAACCGGCATCGTTCCCTCCTTGCACCATTGAAATTTGTGTGCTAAATAAATAAACTCTAAACTCTCTTAATTACTGAAGAATGCATTCAGAGAGGAGTGTTGCATTACTGGCAATCCATTATGTATTCCTGAGAATTCCCACAGGATGGAGTGTACCCATCTCAAGATCTGTCTTGTATCTATTTGACAGTGCTCGCCTGGATGTGTTCAGTCCCCCTTGCAAGGTTTAAGTACATTTTAAGTAAGTTGTGAGCCAGGCGGAGCAGTGGTTGGAAGGATTGGGGTTGAATAAACACTAGTTATTATGCAATATTCACTGAGCACAACTAACCTAAGCCAGGGGATGTTTAAGAAGAACATGGTATGGTCTTCTATGGTGCCCTATGGTCCTCCATACCAACACCTGTGCTGCCATGGGCAACAAAATAATGACACGTGTCAGATAAATGATGGAAGTTTTTTAGTTGTTGTCATGGAAACACTGACTGACTCCTGTGCAAGTTGCATGTAGGTTACATGCCTGGAGTGCATGAGAAATTGAAAATGATGGCCAGATAGGAGCTGAAAATAGGAAAAATAGGAGTGGGTGGGGGCAGGGAGAGTATTTCACCCACATAGTTGTAACCTTCTTGTCATTTCCAAGTAATTCTGATCTCAATACCACTTGCACTGTGTGTTGCCAGTTGTTGACAAGCTACAGTGTGGAGCAGAAATGCCATGACTACTCTAACTATAAAAAGTTAGCTTGTGGCAAGCTGGGAATCTGGATCAGTGCCATTTTGTACCTGCAAACAACTTTTTGATGCTGTAGCTACAGTGTGCCAGCAAAGTGTTAACATGGAATGGATTTCCGAGTCATTTTTGGCATTTAGCGTATTTGACAACAAAGTTAATGCCTTTATCTGAAGTGCACAAGCGCAGAAACATTAAAGGGATAGTAGCATTTTTTTTTAAAGTGGGGTTGTATGATCTACAAATAACCCCTAAGTAGGTTTAATTGCAGTAGAAGACTCTCTGCGCTCCTCCCGTTAGCAACGCCAGCCATTAGCCCTGCCCAGAGATTTAAACATACATTGTTGTGAACAGACCCAAAGAAACGGCCTATTTTCGTGGCCTAAAAGAGGTTTTACCTGAAAAAAAATTCACAGTTCCATTGTTCGCTATAATATAATCAAAGTCCTTCAAAGTGCAGGAAAAACACAGTTTTTATTTGGACCTAACCAACTCACGTATCCCTCAGCCCAGGGTTAGCGCCCGCCTATCAGCAGTTGGTTAGGTCCAAATAAAAACTGCGTTTTTCCTGCACTTTGAGGGGCTGGAAAAAATTATATTCTAGCGAACAATGGAACTGTGTATTTCTTTTCAGGTGAAACCTCTTTTAGGCCGCGAAAATAGGCCGTTTCTTTGGGTCTGTTCACAATACTGTATGTTGTAAATCTCTGGGCAGGGCTATGAGCTGGCGTTGCTAACGGGAGGAGTGCAGAGAGTCTTCTACTTTTTCTCAATCGCTTTGGTGCTATTTTCAGATCAGAATGAAAGTTCTCATAACTATTACAGTAGTTCAACCTCCACAACATGTAGTCATTTGTCCACATCATAGTAGCAGTTTCTCCTTCCTCTGAACAAATTGCAAATGCTTTTGGACATGTATCAGTTGCTCTCATACAATTCTCTGCTGTTTTACAACATTATCATTTATTTATGTCATGTCAGTCAAAATGAACTATACTTTTGAACGCTGAAACTAGTTTTCAAAATCTGTCAAACTAATTTTAAATGTTGGGAGAAGCACTGTGAATTCAATTATTCAAACATTTACAGTAAGGAACAACAGGTATGTATGGTATTGGACAGTAATTCAGCACTAAACAATCTGCACTGCTGTCATTGTGTCAGGCATTACTGTAAGATACAGTGGGACAAGAACTTTTTTACATTTACATTTAGACTTACAGCTTCACTAGAGAACAGATTTACTGTATTGTAATGTATTACAGCAACCACAGTAAAGATTTCCCATCTTTACAGTACGGTACTGTACTACAGCATTTTACAAGTAGGAAGCACTTTTACAGTATTGTACACTACAGTAATAATGGTTGATGCAGTACATGTACTGTACATTACTGTAATTTTACTCTGCATCACATAGGATTACAAGACAACCTGACAGAAGTGGAAGAGACTGAGCCCATTACAAACAATGGCATAAGGTTGAAAGAGATACAATGTAAGGATGACATTACTGTATCTTTGGGAATATTGAATCTGTTTCAATCGCTACACTTGACAGAGTGATGTAGATGAAAATGTGACTGGAACGTCTGGATGTGCAGGAATGATTTACAGTACTCTGTAGGTTCAGTTACTATATGTACTGCAACATTGTTTACGTAAAGTTGTACCCAAAGAGTGTTTCTTATGTTTGTTGTAGATGACTGTAGTGTATTTTTCCTTTGCACAATGTTGTGAACAAATCAGAATTGCAAAGAGCATATGCAGTAGAAATGTGAAACATACATATTCAGTATCTCCACTAAATACAGTAATGTGTAACTTTTCTGTAGTTTTCACATGGCTGTACAAGTAGTGTATAGTGCTGTCTTGAGCATTTTCAGGTAGTATCATCACTTTTTGCATTGGAAAACACTTAGAGAATAAAGTGTCCTAATGAAAACATGACAAAGCCATTTGACTATCTTGTTCATAAACGATGGTGTCAGGACTTCTCATTTTGACGACGCTGACAGTTTCATTGACATGAGTACTTGCTTTTGAGGGATGGACAATCCATTTTGAGCAAGTGACGCGCTTTTGCAGGTCATCCACTAGGTTTTGCAGTTTGCAATAATTGTTCTGAGAAATGCACTAACTGTTGTGCAAATGTTAAGAGTGATGTGAGAAAAGCACCAAAGCGATTGAGAAAAACTGTAAAGTACTTAGGGGCTATTTGTAGATCATACAACCCCACTTTAAAAAAATGCTACTATCCCTTTAAAGGGGACCTATTATGCTCCTTTTTGCACAAACTAAAATAGTTCCTGGGTGTCTTAAAGACATGTCTGTGACGTGCTTCGGTCAAAATACCCCAAAGATCAAACATCACAGCACTCTCAAAAACAGGGCTCTGCAAAACGGTCTGTTTCAGTGGCCCCTCCCTTTAAATGCAAATTAACCACTCCCTCAGCATTGCGTTACCATGACGATGTCTACTACTAGTACCTATACTGATTTGGCCAAAATGTAGTATGCAAACAAAAGCTAAATCTGCAGTAGGCAAATTGCCAGATCTCCAGTATGCATCTGACCAGTCTACATTGTGTAATGAAATGTGCCCATGACCTAGTCTCACCCTAACCAAAGATGGTATAGAGTAGTCTTTGCCATGTAGGCTACTGTAACCATGTAACATGTAATATAAAAATGCAAAAATAAATATATAAAATAAATTAAAAATATATGCAGACTGGTCAGTTCATTGTAAAACAGTTATTTATTGATGTAAATGTGGTGATTTGTGCACATAGACTACAGAGCTCCGCAGCACTGCGCCTCTCCTCTCCTCCTCCTTCTCACAGCTTCACTTTTCATTCAAACTAATTCAACTGCCACAATTGTAAGACTTCATCAATGAGACCAACATTTATCTCCTAAAAAGAATAACCACACGGTGGTAAACGTCTAAAAAACCTGCAGGTATGTTTATTAGCGATGGTTTTCTCTACCGCAATGAGCACGGACGTCTGCCTGGCCAAGGAGGCCTGCAGACGGGCTCTGCCTGTGTGAGGAGCCGCTGCAGCTCCGGAGCTCCGGTGCTCCGTCGGTCCAGCATTACGTCGGTCCGACGAACAACGTCGCCCCGGCGGTACGTCGCTGCTCACACAGGTACAGCTTCACTTACATGAAACGTCGGCGTAAACTTCTAAATAAAACTTAGTAAAGTGACGCTACAGCGCTAAAACATGCAGGGAAAAAGCAGGAAGTAGACCACTCCGCTCTCCGCTGTGACCCCAGCAACAACAGAGCAGCATGGGAGGAGGCGGGGCCGGCTGGAGCAGAGACCTCGGCATGACCATGTAGGGGAGTCCGGCACGCCATGACGTCATGGCGTGCCTCATGTCAAAAAAAGTCAGTGCAACTGAGTGTAACAGGTGTGCAGAGAAATCCAAGAGAAATCCCAATCATCTAGCAGGGTTTACCTCCAAATGCATTAACCTCAGGATATGACACTTCCACGGCCTCTAGAACCATTATCCAACATTTTAAACATATATAAAAGTCTGAAAAGCTGGAAAAGCATAATAGGTCCCCTTTAAAGCTTGTGGGTTAGTAAGATGAAGTACGATTTTCAGACATGATGTGTTAAAACCCTGAATGTGATTTGAAGGCCTCCTAACTGCCTTATTTTTCTGACACTGCCAGCTGCTATTTGAAACCACTCAAATGCCTGTTTGATTGATGGCTCCTACTCTACCTGCTGAGCTCCTCTAAAGCCAAAGAATGGCAGCTAATTGCCCACCAGGCAATGACAAAGCTTGTGACCTCTCATTGAAATGTTGGTCTTTATTAAAGTGTTTTAGATAGATAGATAGATAGATAGATAGATAGATAGATAGATAGATAGATAGATAGATAGATAGATAGATAGATAGATAGATAGATAGATAGAGAGAGAGAGAGAGAGAGAGAGAGAGAGAGAGAGAGAGAGATAGATAGATAGATAGATAGATAGATAGATAGATAGATAGATAGATAGATAGATAGATAGATAGATAGATAGATAGATAGATAGATAGATAGATAGATAGATAGATAGATAGATAGATAGATTATGTTTGGCTTCAAGGCTTTATCTGAGTAAACCTGCACAAAGTCTCTTTAGTACCTCCAGCCAGAAGCCTTTCTGGCAGCAGACACTATAAAGACTGTACTCGAGGGAAGCAGAAGGGGTCAAACACAGACCTGTCATCCTGGGGGCTTTGGTTCATATCCTGCTTAACTTTGGCAATGTATTACTTTTCATTTATCTCTTTATTTTTATTTTCAGTTCTCAGTTGTTGTGTAATAAGGTTAGTACAAAAGACTTGCTTAGGTTTTCGTTCTGACAGTGTGTGCTCTGCAGGGTTGAAAAGCATGCCTGAGAGTTGGTACTGATACTTGTTTTGTATCTTGTCCTTGCAGGTATCTTGGGATCACACGGCCTCTCACCTATCCAGCCCGACAGAACGGTCAGCTGATGGCGAAGATGATCCTGGGAGTGTGGCTGGTGTCAGCATCCATCACCCTGCCCCCTTTCTGCGGCTGGGCCAAAAATGTCCACACAGCCGGTGTGTGCCTAATTAGCCAAGACTTTGGCTACACCATCTATTCCACAGCCGTAGCCTTTTACATCCCTATGCTGGTCATGCTGGTCATGTACTACAAGATTTTCAGGGCTGCTCGCAAGAGTGGCGCCAAGCACCGATTCACCGACCTTTCGCGGCGGGAGCGGCTTGAAACGGTGGCTAATGAGGCGCTGCGCATGCAGGGCCTGAAGCCTCCCGGTGTGGTGGAGGAATGCGCCGCCTTGTCCCGCCTGTTGAACCGTGAGCGGAGAAACATCTCCATCTTCAAGCGTGAGCAGAAAGCAGCCACAACACTGGGGGTAATCGTTGGGGTCTTTGCCGTGTGCTGGCTGCCATTCTTCATCCTATCCACTGCTAGGCCCTTCATCTGTGGTGTGGAGTGTAGCTGTGTGCCCATCTGGCTCGAGCGCACGCTGCTCTGGTTAGGCTACGCCAACTCCCTAATGAACCCCTTCATCTACGCCTTCTTCAACCGAGACCTGCGCTCTACTTACCGCGACCTTCTCCGCTGTCGTTATCGCAACATCAACCGTCGACTGTCTGCTGTGGGTGTGCATGAGGCTCTAAAGGTGTAGACCTGGGTACTTCAACAGTGTGCGTTCAGTCTCAAACAGTGGGCAGTGGTGGCCCTGTGCTTGTACAATTGGTGAGTCAATGTCGGTGGCAATCACTTCAGTGTGTGTGTGACTCAGTCATTCTATTTTTGGGAAGAAAATCATAGAGCGTACTTGATGGGCTATTCAACTCAACACTGCTTTTGTGCATATGCCATGATTATGTCCTGACTCCGGATTTACGATGGGATAATGTGGTGACAAAGGAAATGACATGTAAACACAATCAATCATCCCAGGGCTTTCAAAGGCAACAGAAGGCAAACATATTACTGTATATTATCAAAATTGTTGTTTGATAAGTAAAAACATGGTTTGTGCCCAATGTCTTCTGAGCATCTTCCTAAACCAAATATTTGTGGACATCCCAGATCGATCTATAACAGGAGTTGGACACTGGAGTACTGTGCTTTGTGCCAGGATTCAATATTATTTATATCACTTTATCTCTAGTTCAATTTGATCTTCTCACTAAATTTAACAGGAGCACATTAAATGTTTCACAAATGTTTGAAATGTGGTGATGCCAAATGAACGGGGGTGGGTGGAAAATGGTGTTAAAATGCAACATGGAGGGGAGATCCTCCATTCATGGAATCTCTGTGTTTGTTGCCATAAAAAGAAACTGAAAGTAGTTTATAATGTCTGCATGAAACATATTTGTCTTAAAAGCCACTGTATACATAAATCATTAGAGGTTTTGAATTGTGAATGACAGTTTGGCAGAAAGTTTACCACGTTTCACCCAAATACTTTGTTGCACACTCAAGAGGTGTCAGAAACCATGATACTGTGGACTGTTGTCACTCTTCTTCATTTGCCTTGGTCGGTCTCATCCCACGTTTAGTTGCCGACCTTTCTGGATGATACAACAAACAAAACCTACTGAACTCTATGGTTTCAAGTTTGAGAATTGATGTGTTCCTCAGACTCTTATGCTCCACTGGTTTTCAACAGTGTTTATCGTTCCTTTCGAACCAGGATGTGGCCACGTCCTTCCTGGGCACACTTCTATTTTAACTGTTTGGTGACCTGTAAAAACCTGTCAAATGCCATCAGTTGAGCAGTGTGTGCTTTTTCTACCTCAAATTTCTTGAGATTAATGTACATTTCCTCCAAACAGGTGTACTGCACTGTCTTGCATCATTTTGTAATTAACTGCTATTTTATATTGTGTAAAATCAATCAGTCTACAGTAAACTCTGTGTTTGCTCTGTTTGACCCACCTTGTCATTACCTTCAGAAACAAACTGGGCAAGTGTCAAAGCACTTCACACATTGTAAATAAAGAAAAACTATTCATGCAAACACATCTGACTCAGCAATGGAAAGACTGAGAATCAAAAGAACTTTTTTTCCACACAGCTCACACTGGTCCCCTTTCTAGCCCCACGAGCGTATCCTCATCAAAAGCCTGATGTGCACAAGTTGTTGTGCAAAATTCATCATCCTCTCTGACTGGATTGATAGGTCTACTGTGAGGAATAAGACTGCACCTAAATGCCTGCTCGATGCTTTTAAAACATCCATAGCATTAGAATTAGCACCAAGGACTCTTGAGATATGTTTGAGGATGGTGACCCAAAAACTGTCTTTATTCTCTGTCTACTTGGAGCTACGTAAATCTTTTATTCAGTGTCTGGGTGACAGCTGTCTTCTTGCTTTAATGACTGAAACAGTCCTGTAGGATGGGGTGGAAACTGACATGTGAGTGATGAGCCATGGCTCATGGTCAGAAGCTGTGGAGGTGTTCATTTGTGTAACCAGCTCAGGAGGACAGACTGAGAGTCAAAGCCACAGTTGTTTCTTCTGAGACTTGGTCTTGCACACCCAGCACATAAAAAATACATTGGGATTTATTTATAATCATGACCACCAAAAGTAAGAGTATTTTCCCCTTTTCTTTTAGCTTTGTTGCTCTTCATTATTTTCTCACAGTATGTGAACATGAAGGCTTCCCATTGATATTTGTAACAATAATGATAGCTGCATGTTGTGTGGTTTTCTTCAAATCTTTAGAGAAGAACTAAAACTACAGGAAAAAAGCTGTCAGGTTGTTTATCCAACATTTAACAATTGGTGTTTTGATAAATGTAAAGCCCTAGGCTAAATTCCACAGCCTGATAGTAATAGTCCATGGGCCAGAGACCAGAATTTCACTTATCGGTACCACTCAAGGTGGCAAAGGTTACTAATAATTTTTGCAAACATCCATGTCTGTACATGAGATTTTGGTATGATAACCCTTCCTGAGTCACAGCTAAATTACAGTTATCACCTGTTGAAGTTAACTTCAGTCCTGTGAGTATTCTAGTGCTGGTGTTTTGTGTCTCTGACATTCCTTGATGTCACAGGACCAAAGGAAAGTAGGCTACATGATTTTGGCAGAAATTGTGGGAAAATGTGTGTGATTAAAAGTTTGAAGAGCTCCGGTGACCACTGTAAGTGTCACAAATATAAAGCACTGACAAATATCCTGAACTTAAAGCAGATATCAGTGGAATGTTTTTGTTAATATAAGTCCTAAATAGTCCTATTTTCCGTCAGCAATCACTTACATGAAGTATTTCAGCCTAAACACGAGTCTCTCCGTCACTCTGCTCTGCTGTAACCCGAGGAGAAAATTTTCCTTGTGGGATACAAGTGTTATCCAATGAGGGGAGAGAACGGCATGAAGGGCTGTGTGTGCAGCCAAGGGATGCGCGTGAATGTGGTGACGTAGCACGAGGACCAATTGATGCCTGACAAGGGCGGGGGCTGCTAACTCATGGTGCGTTCAAGGAAACTCGTACTTTGTGTTTTTCCTTCCTGTGAAGTCATACCAGTTCGATCTGGTACGAGTTCACGGGTCGGAAGTTACGAGTGGCCGTTATAGGGAACTTTCACAGACAACAGGACGGTAAAAACACGAGCTACGGGTTACCTGGAACGCTACCAAGTCGTAGTTGTGACTTGAAGCTGTAACTTACGGTTTCAAAAGCCTGCCTTGAACACAGCATTAGCCGAAACGGCCGTGCCGATGATATCTGCTTTAAGTCTAAACCAAGATATGTACTAGCATCTAAAATTCATTTTTTCCTAGGGGTAAATTAACTTCAACAGGTGATAACTGTAATTTAATGTGACTCAGGAGGGGTTATCATACCAAAATATCATCTACAGACATGGATGTTTGCAAAAATTATTAGTAACCTTTGCCACCTTGAGTAGGACTGAAATCTGGTCTGGCGAATGGACTATAAGGGCAAGTTCATGAGTGCAGGGAATACCACCGGTTTTGCAGGTATTTGGTTAACCAAGTCCCATTTTGACTTTTCGATACATCATTTTGAGAAATCATTATAGCTGATTGTTTACATCATGTGCATAAAATGACTAAAAGCTAACATTGTTTGTTTTGTGTTCAGCCTTTTCCTGTAGGACCTGTTTAAACTCCTGAAGCTGCCTCAGTGTTTCTACTGTGTCATTAAATACAGTTGTCTAAAAATCATCTGTCTGTTTGGGTTGGTGCCAGTGGTGCACTTGGACAATTCCTGCATTTCGCCGTCTGTCAGATGATTTGGTGGGACAGTTCCCAATGAGAGCATATGGACTTTTCTAATTATACTCTTCATTCTTACCATGACTCTCCAAGTCCACTGAACACTGTTACATAAGTCAGTTACAATTCAATACTAAAAACTCACATCGGAGTCTCTGGGCCAAAATCAATTTAAATCGGGCTTTGTGGCTTAATTTGTGTCTATTTGAGGAGCAGTAACATAAAAATGCTTGAAATACCCTGAAGTAAAGAGCAGGAAAAATGGCCTGAGCCAGCATGTTGACATTTGTTTTAGCACATGAAATAGCAAGCAGCTGTGGCATACTTTGTGTGTCTCCCCCAAAATGCCCAGCCTCCCAGCAGTCATGTTAACAGGGGTTACTTTTGGGAAAATGGACACCATTGTGCCCGAGAGGAGTGCTTCAGTCAGTGTGGCTTGCCTCCTGCACTGCCTCCTAATGTGTGTCATCACTATCAGTGGGGAGGCTTTGATTAACTCATTGAGTGCCAGACCTTTTATAAAATGGTCAGTGCCATGTGCCAGCGTTTTGGGGCATTTTGAGTAATATGTCAAGACCCAGAAGAATATTTTGTACTATGACTCTGAAAACACCAAACAGCTCAAAGGAAAGAGGAGACTCTCTATTTAACTAGGGAAAAAACCATTTGTTTGTACCTTGTTCCATTCTTGATATATCTTAAGTTGAATAGAGCCTGGTTGCACCAAAAAGACCACTTTTTTCCTAGAAAGCTGAGAAAAATGCATTTTTGTGAAAGAGAGTCTCTCAAGAAAAATAGTTATCTATCCGTTTTAATTTTGGCTTCAAAAACATGTAAGACATCTGAAAATTTCATTTCACATGTTTTTTTTTACCCCCCCCCCCCCCACACACACACACACAAAAGACAAAACAAAAAACAAAACAACAACAACAACTAAAATACAACAAGTACGAGCGGTTGCTGCCCCCTCAGCCTCTCCTACGCCCCCCTCCCCCTCCACCCCCTCCCCTCGTCTCTGAAGGAGGGAGGGAGACGTCGTGGCGTCTTCAGCCTCTCTGCTGGACGCGGCCGCGGCAGCGACTCACCGCGCTGATCTCTCGGTTCGTCGTCACAACGTCGGTTTACAGCAACGCGATCCGCCTCCGCTTTCGCTTCTGCATTTCGGTGCTGATCATCTAGATGAGTTTACCTTTCCTGCCTCCTCTGATCACTTCATGCTGGAGCTATGCTAATAGCGTCGTTTTTCTCTAGAAATAGAAACTTTTTCCGACTTTGTTATCTCTGTACCGATCGCGCTCGTCTTCTCCTTCTTCTTCACTTCTTGCTCTGATCTACAGTCTTCTTCGTTCTACACATCCCAGAAGCCCCAAATTACTCACAGAGTGCGCGAGAGCGTCCCCATTTACCAGCCGCAGAAAAGTGCATTTGACGTCTATGGACGTCAATGGCACTCAAGCGTTGGATTTTGATTGACGTCCATAGACGTCAATGGCACTCAATGAGTTAAGCATGGGGAAAGAGAATAAAGCACTATGATTTTACTATCTTTCAATATGTCCCTTACACCCCCGAATGTAAACACTCAGTGATTATAGAGGTGTGAAGGAATGAAACAATCTGCTCGGAACAAATCATTTATCCTGTAATATTTATAATTCATGTAGTTAGAAGATCAAAACACAATATTGTCTGTCATATATTATTCATTCAAGTCTGTCCTGTGTTGTGTTGTTGGATAGAACACAAACAACACTTATGGTCAATAAGATATTCAGCATGTACAACATATATCACATAGTCCGAAGTTGTATTAAAGCTGTATGAAAGGATTTGCGTGTTAAAGGAGACATATCATGCCCCTTTTCCACAAATTAAAATAGTTCCCAGGTGTCTTAAAGACATGTCCGTGACATGCTATGGTCAAAATACCCCAAGGATCAAATATCACAGCTCTTTTCATCCTCTCAAAACAGCCCTGTTCAGAACGGCTGGTTTCAGAGCCTGTCCCTTTAATTGCAAATCAGTCACTGCTCGCCCTGCCCCACCCCTGGGGGAAACCCATTGTGAGCAAATAGTGCAAGGAGACTGCATTTTATAGATAGTATCTACATAGATTCTGACTACAAAGCTCTTCCAGAAGGAATGTGGACACTTACCTAAGATGGTTAAGAATAAACTGTGCATTCACCCCTTTTCCTCACGATGTATGCTGCCAACTATTCTGCCAACTCGGTTACTCAGTTACGTTGTGTTTGCAGATTCCATCCATCCATCCATCCATCCATCCATCCATCCATCCATACTCTTCCGCTTCATCCGGGTCCGGGTCGCGGGGGCAGCAGGATCCCCAGACTTCCCTCTCCCCGGACACTTCCTCCAGCTCTTCCGGGGGGACCCCAAGGCGTTCCCAGGCCAGCCGAGTAACGTAGTCACTCCAGTGTGTCCTGGGTCTTCCTCGGGGCCTCCTCCTAGAGGGACATGCCCGCCCCAGTGCATGCTGAAGGTCCTGGCTCGAGGGAGCCAACAAGACAACATCATCTGTAAAAAGCAGAGATGAAATCAGGTGGCTCCCGAACCGGACCCCCTCCAGCCCTTGGCTGCTCCTAGAAATTCTGTCCATAAAAATAATGAACAGAACCGGTGACAAAGGGCAGCCCTGCCGGAGTCCAACACGCACCGGGAACAGGTCTGACTTATTGCCGGCAATGCAAACCAAGCTCCTGCTCTGGTCATACAGGGACCGTACAGCCCTCAGCAGAGGGCCTCCGACCCCATACTCCCGGAGCACCTCCCACAGGATGCAACATGGGACATGGTCGAAAGCCTTCTCCAAGTCCACAAAACACGTGGACTGGTTGGGCAAACTCCCATGCACCCTCGAACACCCTGCAGAGGGTGTAGAGCTGGTCCAACGTTCCACGGCCAGGACGAAAACCGCATTGTTCCTCCTGAATCCGAGGTTCGACTATCGGCCAAATTCTCCTCTCCAGTACCCTGGAATAGACTTTCCCCAGGAGGCTGAGGAGTGTGATCCCCTGATAGTTGGAACACACCCTCTGGTCCCCCTTTTTGAAAAGAGGGACCACCACCCCGGTCTGCCAGTCCAGAGGCACTGTCCCCAACTGCCACGCGATGCTGCAGAGGCGTGTCAGCCATGACAGCCCCACAACATCCAGAGATTTACGTGGACTTCCTCGATATTACTTTGCAGATTGTGTAGCATATCATTATGCAAATTCAGCTGCTGAAATATAAAACTAACACTACAAAGAAACAGGCTATACACATCCAATGTTACAGTAGAGTATAACACTATCAGATACTCGCTTCATTAGGGAGGAGAAGCACCATGTCACAGAAGGGACACCTGTCTCTCTACCCAGCCAACACAGAGTGGTCAGGGTGGGTGCACCAGGAGCTGCAGAAATTCTGCCACAGGCAGATTACTATCTTTGTCACTGAGGGGCTGTCATTTGCTGGGGAGCATGGTTGTGGGCAGGATGTCCAGGGGGACCCACTCAAGGACAAATGCATGGAGCATCTCACTGGACATGGTTGAGTTCATCTGGCAGCTGTTCGCCCATCCTGTAGTCCAGCTTTTTGTGGGGAAGGTGAATGTAAACTATATTGAATCAGTGTAGATCTCTAACTGCAAGCTATTGGGAAGAGGTTACTGAGTTGCAAAGTGTGTGAGCTGGGGTTTTAGGGATTCACAGGGGATAATTCCTACTCCCTAATTGGATGGTGGGTGGCTATCTGTTTCATTTGTTACTTCTTGTGAATACTGACACAAGACAAATATGATGGTGTCCCTTGTTTATTTGCATAATTGTGTATTATTATTATTTTTATCTTTTACCATTTTTACATTTAACATTACAGAGGTCATTCATTAGTAACATAATTTGTAAGAAATACCTCAATGATGAATTCCTTAACCAGGTTACTATCAATAAATTTCACTTACCATAACAGTTATATCCTCTGATAGGCTAACTGGACCATGAATGTAGTTTTGTTCCCTACTTTCCAATCAAGTGGGAACTATAAATACTCCAGTAAACATGTCAATTATGTGTTAATCCAATTTATGTGGTGTGTCCTGAAATATCATTTTCCACCCACAGCCACCATCAGAAGCCAATCACAGCAAGAGGGTCTGATATTAGTTTATGCCACTTCCTGAGGTGATGGGCCTGTAGCAAATTAACAAGCAGAGAAGTTATCTGCAGTGTGTCAAGTGACAGCCAAAATACTCTCTTTACCCTCATTTTATTTTCTGGAGGCAGCTTTTGTGTAATTAGGTTCTGTCATAGTGCTTGAAGGTAAATTCATGCTTTTTAAGGGTGCCAGCATCAAAGGAACTGTACACGAGGGCACCCGCATTGCACACTAACATAGTAGATATCACTCCGCTTACATTGTATTGATTTTAAAGTTAAAGTTAAAGATACTTTATTAATCCTTTGCAGGAAATTACGATTTTTACGATTATGATTTTACTGCCATGTATGTTGTGTTGTGGAGTATCTGAGAGTTGACTCACTGCCTTGTATTTTGTCACATGTTCACACTACAGACTGCCAAGAATCAGAGCCCTCCTACACCACGAGTATGGGCTGAGTCTGTCCATTGTGTTGCAATTCATCTGTGATACTGATCTGTTAAGTGTGTGCGTGTTCACCCCAAAGAATCTGTATTTTGTAGTTGAAGTCGATAGGAAAGTGGTCTCTGACTTTTGGACCCCACTGTGTAAGTAATTGCACTTGCTAAATCATCTAATAATCTTGTTGGGGAGCTCAATGACTTTGTGCACTGATCATAAACTTTGAAATTGCGTAAGTCCATATCCAGAGGAGTATTGTAAGACACTGTTGCAAGACAATTTTTTTTTCTTCAATCAAAATTTAACCTTTACATAACCTGGTAACTTATACACATAGGAAGCGTGCCACTTTCCTCATACACTAATACACTGCAGTAAGAAAATGTGGAATGTAAAGCATCTTGTAAAGCAGATTTTTCAGATGGACCTATAATAAGCACCTGCTGTTTGATTTTCTAAAATTCAAAACTCCCACTTGATGCAAATACCTGGCTCAAAAACATCAGCAGCATACTGACTATATTTAGAAAAATATAGAGAGCATTGTAATCCACTGAAGTGCCTTTAAAAATGAGGTTTGCTGTATTTTTGAGTAACCCAGCAGATCTAATCAGCATGTTATTTCTGGCCAAGCTGACATAAACCTTGTATGCAGTTGACATTATTTGACCATCATTTAGTCCATACACATCACACACCGTCACCCAGGTCATAGGGTTAGCTACTTGTTATCTGCTCTACTGCCTTGACTGCCGATTTCCTGTCTTTAAACAGCAGTGGAATAAAACAGCATTTTGGTGATTTAAGATAATGGGCTCCTTTTTTGTACACAGCAGACAGTTATATATATAATATATATGTATATAAATGGCAGTATAATGGCATGTCTTGACCTGTAACAAACACATTTAGTATGGTCTAATTCTTCCACGTCAGCAACTGTCTGCTTCACTCAGATATAAAACACACTATCATGCTGAAGGACATTAAGTAGCAGACTTTTTATGCAAGAAATGAATTAGTTTAAGTTTATGTGTAGAATTATAATGTCTTTACTGGATCCTTTAAACTAGTTTGAAATTATAAATTGTTCACAAAGTAGCTTTGACAGTGAATTAACCTTGATGGACTGTCTACATTACGTTACCAGAATGTAATGTAGACAGTTTGAAGCTGCGGCTTAAACTTCAATACCCAAAAATGTTCACTGTAGTTGAGGGGATGGTCTACTTTGCTCTGCAGTTTCTATGTTTGTTTCTTTTCTTTTTTTTTGGATTTCATAGTTGAAAAGGTTTTAATATGATTTGTTACTTTTGCAGCTTTAACCTTATTTACATCATGAGGACTGGAAAGCCAAACACTGAGTGACTCTCATCTCCCCTTGCATAATATGCTAAAAAATTCCCAGACTGCTCTCTACAGGATTTCCAAGTTCATTTGTGTAAACAGAGCAAATACATCTGTGCACTGATTCACTTGAACCCTTTTATCATGTTAAAGGCAAGGCAAGGCAAGGCCATTTTATTTGTATAGCTGGTTTTTACAAACAGTTTGTCTCAAAGGGCTTTACATGGCATCTGGTGGAGCCATTCTCACAGTGCGCCTGAGTGGCGCTGTGGGGAGTAATGAGAGGACATTTAATGCATTTGTTTGTTTTGTAAATAAATGGATTTTCGCATATCCAAAGAAAGTTTGCAGACAATACTGTTATTGTTTATTGGGCACAGCTTAATGGACCAAGTTGGAGCAAAGAAAACATCAGCCGAGGCCGCGAGTGCATAAATCAAGGTGCGTCTCCAGCATCATACCAACATCCTCTGCCCTAAGACCCTCACATCCACTGAGGAAAAACATAGAAAACCCTTTTAATAGGGACACATGTTTTCATATGGCTCGGCTCAAATCCAAATTCACTTTTGTGCAACCTGACTGCTGTTGTGCACTCAAAATCCAAGTTAAATCTTGATACTGCCACTACATGTGTAATAGACAGGGTCCTTCGGTCCTTCTTGCAAATAAACAACACAACGCAGACAACTGTTACACATATGTAACTAAATGTGTTACGGTGGGTTTATTTTGTTTAGTGTTTATAATTAGCGACCTTAGCTCAAAGGCTAAGCTAACTTGCTAATTTTCCTCCATAAAGCTGTGCCAAACGAGTGCTGTGCTTGACCGTGAGCTGACCAGTCATTTCCGTATCATTGTCCAGGTACGTGTGTTTTTGTTTATATATTTATTTTTAATTAATGATGTACACAAATAAGGCCAGTATGCGAGGATTGAGCCCATGCTGTGCCGAACGAGTGCTTTGCTTGACCGTGAGCTGACCAGTCATTTCCATATCATTGTCCCGGCAATAAAAGTCCGGTCCTGAAGCTAAGAGAGTGTCTGTCCTTCTTGCAAATAAACAACACAACGCAGACAAGGCAATTTTATTTGTATAGCTCGTTTTTACAAACAGTTTGTCTCAAAGGGCTTTACATGGCATCATAACAACATCCTCTGCCCTTAGACCCTCACATCCACTGAGGAAAAACATAGAAAACCCTTTTAACAGGGACATATGTTGTCATTTGGCTCGGCTCAAATCCAAATTCACTTTTGTGCAACCTGACTGCTGCTGTGCACTCAAAATCCAAGTTAAATCTTGATACTGCCACTACATGCACAAAACTTGTAATGTAGCCGTGAGTGTTTGTGGTCCATTACTCATGTTGTGGGGACTTGGTTTTGGTTAACATTTAGGTAAGAGGTATAGTAAGTAGCCCACTGAGCATTAGACGTCTATTAGACGTCTAGTCTAAGTTTAGACCGACATTCGCCCGTCTATAATCGGTCTATATTTAGCCCAAACCTAGACGATAGAATTTAATCCTTTAATCATTAAATATTAAATAAAAAAACCAACTGTAAATTGTATAAATGATGGCCAAATGTTGGATTAATACATTTTTAACAGTCATTTATCAATGTACAGTGTAGTTTAGATTTAGACTCGATTTAGACGTCTAAATCAAGACCTCCTGTAAACGTCTATTTATAGACCAAATCTAGACGATTGAATTGTATAATGAATACTGTGCAAAGAAAAATACTGTACATTGTATAAATGATGGCCAAATGCTGGATTAAAACATTTTTAACAGTCATTGATCAATGTACAGTGTAGTTTAGACTTAGACTCGATTTAGACGTCTAAATTAAGACCTCATATCAACGTCTATTTTAAGACCAAATCTAGATGATTGCACTAAATGATGAATACCGTCCAAAAAGTAACTGTAAATTGTATAAATGGTGGCCAAATGTTGGATTAAAACATTTATAACAGTCATTGATCAAAGTGCAGTGTAGTTTAGATTTAGACTCGATTTAGACGTCTAAATCAAGACCTCATATCAACGTCTATTTTTAGACCAAATCTAGACGATTGAATTATAATGAATACTGACCAAAGAAAACAACTGTAAATTGTATAAATGATGGCCAAATGCTGGATTAAAACATTTTTAACAGTCATTGATCAATGTACAGTGTAGTTTAGATTTAGACTCTATTTAGACGTCTAAATCAAGACCTCATATCAACGTCTATTTTTAGACCAAATCTAGACGATTGAATTAAATACATTAAATAATGAATACTGACCAAAGAAATAACTGTAAGTTGCACAATGGTGTCCAAATATTGTACTAAAATCATCTGAATGACCATTGATCAATATACAGTGAAGTTTAGATTTAGCCTTGATTTAGACGTTTAATCAGCATCTAGATTTAGACCAGGTTTAAACTATTAAGTTATCTTTATTTTTTTTATGTTGTTTATGTTATGTTTACATCTTATGCTTTCTTTTTTAAGCATAAGATTATGCCAACCATGTTTAGAAATATTTCACTATTAACCTATATCGATATAGGCAGTTTGCAATTAAGTTTATTGAGCATTAATGCAAATAATTCCTTTGAAAAAATAATTATTGGTGAACAGTAAAATAAAATGGCAATTTGCACTATAGGCAATCGGGGACAGTAGCCAATATGGATATGGAGATACTGTCAGCAGATCCCTCTATGATCCCTCCCCTCCCCACTAGGAGGCAGCAACACGCTGGAAGTTGTCTTGTGGACCGGAAATCAGTTTCGGGAAGTTCAAAAACGACTTCTGGCCGTCTATACTTCTAGCACTACACCACATCCATGCACGACACCGGTCGAGAGCGGAGAAGAGTGTGCGAAAAGAAGAAGAGCTTCCTATAGGTGAGTGGTCAAGGTTACGTTATTGAAATGCTGCTTTTTCCTGCAATGTTTGTTCATTTAATTGTCATCAATCCGTTTGCAAAATGCCGACGATATGCTTGATATGCTAGCTATGGCTTGCCTGCCCTGCTAGCTCGCTAGCTATGGCTTGCCTGCTAGTACAAGCATCATTGCAAAAACGATTTGTTTGTTTGTGAAATATGGCATGCTCAGCCAAAAGTAAGGTTTAAATGAGACTTTACACAGTAGCACATACAATAGCAGATTTTCTTGAGTCATATGATGCATAATACTTACTACCTGAAAATATAAGCCCAAAATTTATTAAAATATAGCTAGCAGCACTATTTCTAGTGTCTATTTGATTTCATAAACTCCCAGTTAGACTTGTAAGGGTCACATTTTCCCTACCTAAAGGAACAGTCCCTGAATTCAACTTTGAAAAGCGTTTCCTTAAGTAATTCCATGTTTTTCACAATGTCGATAATTTGTAATATCATACAGATTGCAAAGCTGTCTCATATTGGAGGAAAAGATTTGAAGACCTGCACGAACAAAATCATGGACAGGTATGATTACACATAGAAGTTTAATATCTGTAGAACAGACAACATAATAGTGGGTGGGTACAAGTTATATAAGTTTACTGTTAACAATTGTCTTCCTTTTTTATCTGTTGCAGACTCTTCATGAACAGCATCATGACACAATTTAATATGTTGGAGGTGGGAAGCAAAAGAAGAGGGCCTTCACACAGACTGCCTTCTACTCTGTGGTCACAGGTAAATAGAAAAACTGTCTGCTAGTTATTTGGAAATTGCTTCATGTTAAACATGTGTGACTGACATGACATTAACAAACAACAATTTGTCTGGACTGTACTAGGTAATCTCTGTAACACTGACAATTATGAAACTTAATTGGTGTTGTTTCATGAAAGGGAATCATAATACAGTTATAGTCAGGCTTTATTTATTAATTTATTAATCTTTACAGACTTACTGCGCAGTGCAAGTTTTGTCCAGCGCAGTGCAGCACGCGCTTGGTTTGCAGTTTGGTAGACAGAGGTGTGCAGAGATGGGTGTGGCGGCGCAGCAGGGGGAGGAGTCACATTCAGCTTGGCGCAGTGACAGTTTCGTGCCAAAGAGCAGCGCCGACGGTGCGCTGAATGCTTGCCAACTAAAACCAGGTCTACTCTCAGTGCAAGGCAGTGCAGTGGTAGTTTGGCTGACAGGCGCAGAGTGCACATGTCACCAAGACCTCACAGGTTCAGGCACATTTTAATGCAATTGCAATTGTCACTATTCAATGCAATCATCTTAATCAGCACATACATCTATATCTATATAGATTGTCCCGTCACATCTGATGTCAGATCAAAGGCGGTTGGCATGTGTAATGGAACTCAACCTGCCTGATTTAACACAGATTAAAACGTGATGCAAAATAACAAGTTAACATCTCTCTCAGCCAACCACAAACAGCATCAGAGAGTGAATATATATTCGGCATTGCTCATCTCCGGAAAAAAAGAGAGAGAGACGCTCTGCGATGCGTCCTTTACGCACAGCTGCTTCTGGTTTCATCCCCATTACTATTTTTTTTATGTTGATGTGTTCTGTGCACAGTGGTTACAGGGGTTTAAAGGAGCATTATCGCAACAGCAGTAATAGCATAAAATAAGATGAAATATGCAAAAGATAGGTCGGGGGAGGCATAAATACATTTACAAAGAAAATAGCAAACAGTGTAATGTCCGTGGGGCAAATGCAGAATTTGTCTATGTTATGATCCAAGCCGGCCCGGCGCTTGCTGCGTTTAATTGCACTCGGAACGCGGAAAACCAAACTCCGAATCGCAAAAATTCAATAGAAAATTGTAATGTAGCAGTGTTAGGCTGCTTACAGTCACTGAATCGCTCGGTAGAACACTTCTCTCCACGCCCCTGTGTCTTTCTTCAGCTGTCCTCTCAGCGTTATTAACGTGTTGACACAAAAATGATTTTAACGGCACATTAACGCGGGCCACTCTGTAGTTTTGGAAAACAGAGAGGCTGCTCCTCTCCAGACATGTGTATGCGTCTGTGTGTGTGAGTTACTACAGTTACGGCGACGCTCCCGTCCCCCGGATATTTCTGCAGTTGGATTTACATGATCTGGTCTGAGACATGAAACTCATGGACTGAGGAGTCGTCCACTGCGGTCTGCACGTACTCCGTCGTGCATTTGTAGGAGGAAGTTGTAGCTGTTGTTGTGGTTGTGCGCGACGTAGAGCTGCCGTGTCGACTAGGGAGTTTTTTTTTTTCTTTCCCCAATCGTACGGTGAGGGAGGGGGAGGGGGGGGGTGCATATTTTTTCTCCTCATGTCCTACACTAGAGAACTTGTTCTTCTTATCACCAAACGAGGCTGTTTTTAACCCTCCTGTTCTGTTCTGACTCAAATTGACCCAATCTGTTCACTTCCTCCATCCTTGGTTCTTTCCTTCCTTCCCTTCATCCTTCCTTCTTCTTCCTTCTTCTTGATCCACTTGTTCCCTCCCTCCATGTTTTGTATTTTCTGTTTTGTAAAGGAATTAAAAATATTTATATTGCACTTTCATATGTTTGTGATGGTTGGAATTTGTTTTAAAAATGTAGGTTGATTGAGATTACAGTAGGATAGTTTGGTTAATGTTCCCATCAAGAGATATATTTATATCCAGTGGTAAAATAAGCATGACATTAGTGTTACTGAAACCTATTTAAAAGACCAAAAAAACACATAATGTGAATAGATTGTCATAACATACTGCAACTACATCAAGGTAAGGATCACAGGTTAAATTTGGTCATGATGCATTTTGACAACTTTAATGTCCTTTTTAATATAGGGTCCTTGTTAATAATTTAATAGATTGTAATTACATGACTTGAATATCTAGATTTATTAGAATATCCATATAATAGTATGTTTAATTGATGTCTAGATTTTGTAATGGGCTTTAAATATGGTATAAAAGTAAACGTCTAAATTTAGTCGTCTATAAATAGACGTTCATTAGCGGTTATTTAAACGTCTAAGATTAGACGAGACGTATACATGTGGTATAAAAATAGACGTCTGGCAAACGTCTAAATTTAGACGTCTATAAATAGACGTATATTAGCGGTTATTTAAACGTCTATGATTAGACAAGATGTCTAGATGTAGTCGTCTTTTAGACGTCTACTAGACGGCTAGTATAAACTTAGACGTCTAAAAAACTTTCACTTTTATACCAGTGGTAGACCAATTTTAGCCTAGACGTCTAGGGACCATTTAGACGTCTGTTAGACGTCTTTTAGACCGGAAAATGCTCGGTGGGAGTGTTGCACCGATACCATTTTTTGGCCCCCGATACCGATTCCGATACCCGGCTGTGCAGTATCGGCCGATACCGATACCGTACCGATACCACACCGTTTGAAAAAAAAAAATATATAAGAGCTTTTTTTCTTCTAATACAATAATCCAGTAGAACTTTTTTATTGCCTACCTGGTAAAAATGTTTAAGTAACACGTTATTTAACCTTTAAATAATGTTGAGGGTCCAATGTAACCCATTTTTACATTTAGGAACAGTAAAAACACCCCAAACATTTTTCCTCTGACTTGACCAACACAATAGATTTGATACATGAAATGGTCTTTCCTGCCACTACACTATGATGATTACTGTATATACAGTGGGTACTAGTTTCATTTGGACGTTTCCCTCACGTAACGCGTGATTCACGCGTTGCGTGAAATTGTAGGTCACACTGTAGCCACTAGGTGGAAGCATCGTACTGAGATGCAGCTCAAAAGATTTTGGGGTAATTCCACGTTTGACCACAACGTAGCTGCAATGGAGAGTGGCGCTGTTCATAGGCCATAGGTAGTTCATTTGCAGCTGTGGTCGAGAGAGCTAGAGAGTGGATGGAGAGAGGGACCGCTACGCCGGTCAATCAGATCAATGTTGTTGTTTTTATTGTTTCACAGTGGTTACAGTAGCCTACGTTCAACAGGATCAGTGGTTCTCAGCCTTTTGGGGGTCCCCTGCATATCTTTGATCTCTCCTGTAGCCTGGCTGGGTGGCTCCAAGTTTGAGGAGCGCCGGGTCGATTGATACACTTTTCATTAAACGTCTTTTTCAAAGATGATGTTATGTACACAAACATTTGTATCATGTGATCAACAACTCACATGTGTATTCTCTTAGTTACAAGTGTAATTTAACACATATTGGATGATCGCGATGATAACTTTGAACATAAGTTGACATTTGTCTCAAACGCCCCACCTATGCGGGTCGTTAGAGACACAGAGGAGGGACGGTTGAAACAGCATGTTTTAAACAGAAACTACTGTCATTACTCTCGTTTTTATGCAGCATATCAGACAACATACTAGTGTACTCGTCATTGCCAAAATGTCACATAATTTCTCACAATATAAATAGGTCACATAAATATTTTTGTCCCGTGCGTAATTGTCAGGATCCGCATTTCGATTAAACTCGCCTTTCTTCTTTTGTACGAGTTGTTGGACGACTGCATTTTCATTTTCATTTTCATTTCATTTCATTTTCCCCTCACTTTGCTGAATATCTGTTGATTCATGTCATAAACACGTTTTGTTCATTAAAAATATCTGGTGTTTATTAAAAATATGTTGTTCATTCAAATCGGTTGTTGTTCATTGCAAAACAATAGGGTATTAATTCGGTGATTTATATACATATTTTGATCGCGCAGTGTGACCACAATCACTACGCACGGTGGCGTGAGGGACATTTGAAACAGCTGTATCAATCGTCCCTGCAGCGACTACTGACACTTCAACCTGCATCCAAACATTTAGCATACTGTATCTGTCGGGTGCTGTCTCTTATCCGGTACAAAGTGGGAGATGACAGAACTACTTTAATCGAGGGAAAGCTACATTGTTGCGAGTTGACTCCGGCCGGCGTGTGCACGTGCACTAAACCTGTGAATATTATCGTTTGTCCCGGACTCCCGGTCATAGTTATCTCAAGGAAATTTAAATCGAATGCAACTGGACTTGGTTATTTGTCTGGTTTCTGAAGCTTACGACTTACACAAATGAAACATTCGATTTCTGGGCATTTATAGCCTACCTCGGGCCGACAATAGCTTATTTTTTCTTCAATTATTGTTTTCATCAGTTATATTTATCATAATATGCCCAATTCGGGAGGGAGAGAGGGGGAGAGAGTGCCGCGGTCACGTTACATAATGTAACAGTTTCCAGAAAAATACAAAACAGGATATTTATTCATGTTACCATCTGTTTAGGTAGATAAAGGTCTCAGTCACATTTGAATAAAAATAATGCAATTAGGCTAAATATCATAGGATCTTTTTTTTTTTTTAAAGATAAGCCTATTTTATTTTTAGTTCCATAATTCAGAGATGATTTTCACTTAACGAAATGAAACGAAACAATGAAGCCTACAGTTTTGTCCTCCGGCTTATGAAAAGTGTGAGGAGAGGTAGCTACTGTAAGAACCGGTTTTTCAAAGATGACTGAACAGCTGTGTGAAGTTCTGTGGGGGGCAGGGCTGTAGCCTACTTGAGTGAAGTATCCACAAGCACACCTATTGATCAGAGATCAATGAAGGTGATAATGTGTCGCTGATGTTTCTAAGCTGGTCCTACAGACCGCTGCATATAAGCCCCACTGTAGCATTTTCACCCAGCCTCGCTTTCAATAAAACACACACTAGCATTCTATAGCCTAATTGCAATCAGTGAAATATATGAAATCAATATAAAACACAATTTAAATATGAGAGTTGCTGTTGCTCTAGTTTAATAGCGCTGCAGCTGCATTTACCGTGCGCCCCTGTCTGTATGTGAACCTGTGTCTGTCTATGTGCGGGCAGAGATCAGAGATGGGTTTTTTTTTAATTACCATATATGGTCAGCACGTGCATAATTAAGTAGCCATGTGCTCTGTGCAGCGGCAACAAAGTAACAACAAAGACAACGGGCAGAATGATGCTTCGGCGGACCTGCCCTCGCTTTTGAGGTCGGTTGTGAGAAAAATGCCTTCTGTCCAGACAACTGTGTTTTTTTTAAAGCACCCCTGCATTACATAAACACACACATACGGTATATAGCCGCACATATAGGCTATAGCCTATCAGTGATCATAATAATGATGATAAGAGAAAATGCATTGTTCACTAAAACTGCACGTTGGCATCCCAGACTGAAATAAAATCTTTGCTTACAGTGAGACCTGCTCTACTAAGTGAACTATACCTTTCTTGCGTTACTAATGTTATTGTGTCTCGAGTGTTTCAGAGTCGGCCGGCTGTAAACCAGCTGACCCCGACTGACTTTTTTTTTGCGGTCACATCAGCACGGCTGCATCTTCGGTTGCGGCTGCTGTGGCATTAGCCCATATTGCCCTATGGCCAGTCCGTCCCTGTCACTGGTTGTTTGTGTTGTCTGTCAAAACATGGATGAATGAAACCTATATCCACACCTCTTGTAGCCTATTTCTATCGAGGGAAAGTTATTTCAGGATATCCTGTTTTATCGCCCAGCCCGAAAGTGACATAGACTATTGCCCGTTCATTCATGAGAAATCATCCAGCTACACTCTCAGTCAAACAAGGTGGGGAATGAACACTACTGTACAGTAGTTGGCTCATTTTAAAAACACACCGGCAGCATCGCCCACTGAGTTAATTAACTGCTGTGTAGAAAACCACGCTGTGGTCCATAATCGCGGTGCAGATGGGTGTGTTTGGAGCTGACAAGAGGATCGATAAAAGAGAGTGAGACGTATAGCTGCCGTCGTTACATTTTTCTCATTGAAAAACTATACTGTATTATTATTATTATTATTATATTGCATTCCCCATTCGTGTTCACTGCTCCGTGCTGCTGTCTTATGGAGGCGATCTGCTGCTCACAGATGCCACCTGGCGGTTCTTTGGGCACATTGCAACTTCTGGTGAAAACACAATTACTCCTCCACAAAAAATCCGCGTGAGCCTCCCGTGACTCACGCGTGAATCTCGCGTGAAACCGTCCAAATGAAACTAGTACCCACTGTACATAAATCACAGTAGCATAAACTGATTGGTTGAACGCAGCCTGATGTAAACATTAATAAACTCAGTAACCAATCACACAGGCAGCTCCATGTTGTCCATGTGTGATGTTCAGGGACAGGTCTGAAGACAGAGCTCTGAGGTTGAAGTCCTATAATAATGAGATGAGATGAGAGACACCTGTGACAGTGACAGGTCTACTCTGTAGCTTCGTCTTGACCACATGTCAGCTGATCAGCTGCAGCAGAGGAAACTCCGCTGCTCTCAGCTGCACTGCGACGAGCGTTTTTTTTTTTTTTTTTTTTTAAATTAAGCTCCGGTAGCGACCGGAGCCGACATAAAGTAGCGGGATCTCTATTTAAATGTGTGCGCACCGCACTGAGCAGCGCACTGAGCAGCGCACTGAGCACACAGGGGAGAGAGGTGAAAAGAGACAACAACACTGTTACCTGTTGTATACTGGCCTCAGTCTTTACCATTGCTAACACACAGACCAGTGTTTAACGAGTCAAAAAGCCGCCGTCACTGAGCTGCCTGAGGAGTTTTAATGCAGCCTGAACGCAGCTCAAACCGACCCAGTGTCTCAGCGCGGCGAACAAGCTTTGATAAACACACCAGATCCGCGTCGGTTTACAGTATCCTCCCGTACATGGCAGCTCAGTGTCGGCGGCTTTTTGAGTCGTTACACACTGGTCTCTGTGTTTTAGCGATGGTACAGGCTGAGGCCAGTAGCCTATACAACAGGTAACAGTGTTGTTGTCTCTTTTCACCTCCTCTCTCCCTGTGTGCTCAGTGCGCTGCGCACACATTTAAATAGAGATCCCGCTACTTTATGTCGGCTTTGCTTGTTTACATTTCACAAAAAACTCCTAGAAAAGGATTGATTAACTGCAATTAATTTAATTGTTTACATCCTTAGGGGAGAGTGGGGTAATGTGAGACACCGGGTAATGTGAGACACCACTTGTATCTAGGAAACGGAACACATTTTTGGTCATCTGACCATTATGTTTTCAAGCCCCTTCCATTTCCCCATGGTCATGAAGAAGAGGACCTCATGATGCTGTGGAAAGCATGTTTTTTTCACAAAAATGTAATTTTTGCATGTAAAAGTAAATTTTCTTGCTGTCAACTTAATCAACTGTTGTGCCAAAGCAAATTGATTCAGGTAGAAAAACTTCTATGATACATGATGATGAACTTCCAACACATAAAACCATGTGATGATGCTGGCTGAAAGTTTGCCTGAATTTCTAAGAGAGGTCGTTTTTTCTAAAATGGGGTTGTTGGGGTAAAGTGAGACAAATGCTGCGGGGTAAAGTGAGACCATGGATGTATTTACACTAGAATCTCGTCCCCCAAGCCAGAAATCTCGCGTGATCAAACATGATCTGTAGCCACACTACTTTGTTATGATGTGCTCTTCAGTCAGCTCGCTTAATATTGGTTACATTCAATTTTAGTCACATTCCACTTTGTTGGCTCCCCCCACATAAAAGAGGACTTTTGATCAAAATGGTCACCATTGTCGGGGCCTACAATCTGACCCCCAGTCTATCTAACTGATTCTATCTGTCATTTGAATGTTAATTAAAACATTTTGTGTTGTATTTGATTTTGTTCTTGAGTCACTTTGTGTTGAGCAAAAAAAAGTGCTTAATTGACCAATCCCCATGATTCTGTTACTAGTCTGACATTAGTTCTGGAAAGTGTGGTTGTCAAGCTAGCTGTCAGGATTCTAACTGTTACAACATGTGTTGTTATGGTAGTTTCAGAGTGGATCAGTAAGTGGATCAGTTTACCCCATTGATTTCTCTGGTTTGTCTCAGTTTACCCCTGAGCTGGGGTAAAGTGAAACACAAGACCACTTTTTTTTAAACTATCATATTTTCACTGTCCTTCATCCTGAACACATTCTGATCATTTCCAGTTGTGGCAATGCTACGAGGGAAAAACTTTGAGAAAGAGCCAACAACGCCACCTAGGGGAATTCCACCCCCAGGAATTCTAAACCTATAGCTACAATTCTATAACACCCAAGGACACGCAGGTTTAACAGACACTGGCTCAGACGTGATTCCAAAAAAATACAAGTTTTTATTATTAACCCATAAGGACCCACGGTGACACGGGTGTCACACCACCTTCAAGTGTCCTGGAAAGCCCCTTACACATATTGATGTTGAACTTTTAACTCATGAAGTCCCTAAGTGACATCTACTCAACATCCTGGTGCAGTCACATGACTCTCTGTGAATCTCTCAATCCATGACAACATTTCCAAGATGGTGGCCAGCAGAGTTGGCACATTTCACAGAGGCAGCTACTTTTAAAAAGCTTGCTTTCTGTCAATAAAATAAGCCACCACCCATTTCACAATGCAAAACCTTTTATAACATGTCCCTTGTTGTATTTAACCTGTTCTGACCTCATTTTTTGAAGAAACTCATATAAAACAACTTAAGAAAATATTGCTGTGACATATACGTCACATCGGGCTAAGGCCTTAAAAAAGTCAGGAAAAATACCTTGTGACGCCTATGTCACAATGAGGAAAATGGGAAAGAACTGCTCAATTAAATTAGGTGATTCAGATATTTTGAATTAATATACTCTATGTTGTTCAATTTAAAACATAATTTTAAAATGTTAACATAAAAATAATGTCAAATTCAATCAATATTTAATAAAATGATATATCAGTCCAGAAATTGAACCACAGATTTAGCAGAGACACTCTTCTCAGTAAATGAACAAGATTTTAGTATCCCATGCTGGTCCCATATTAATGTAATTATGCTTTTTTGCTGTATTTTCTGTAACAAAATAGGATACAGTGTTCAGGATGTACTGACGACCATCAGACGTGCAATAGATGTTGTATACAAAACAACAAATACAGCAAAGAAGAATGAGAGTTTACATAAGAAAATATTAGGAAACAAATAAGAAAAGTTAACACAGTCAAACAGTCATGAACCAGGTTTGAGACAAGGGCTCTGGACTGCTGTAGTGATGGGAGAGAGGGTCCCATGTGGTGCATTGTGAGAGAAGGACGTTTTACCCAGCTCAGTTCTGACGAATGGAATATGACCCAACAATCAGTTCTGTGAGTGGGTACCAATGTTTTGTGATTTCATAGTTAACAGAGATGATAAATAAGGAGACAATAACTGTGACAGGGCTTTAAAAATGGATAAAAACCAATGCTGTTGTCCCCGTACTGTCAGAAATGACCAGCCGACATTTTGATAAAGAGTGCCGTGATGAGTATTATAGGAATCATTGGAAATGAAATGTAAGGCTGAGTGGTAAACAGCATCCAGTGGAATCAAAGTGGAACCATAGATGTCATCTCCATATTCTAAAACAGAGAAAAAATAGTGTCTCCAATTTTTTTCCTGTGGTGAGTAGGGAAACAGTGCTTATTTCTGTATAGAAAGCCAAGTATTGTTCTTAGTTTAGCAATGAGGGTGGTGATATGGTGCCTAAAATTAAGACAACTGTCCATCCAGATGCCAAGGTATTTGTAGTTGGAAAGAAAATTGTGGTTGCACAGCTTTTAAGGCTTCAGTAACTGGTTAAAGCCTTCAATATGAGGCAATATTCGCATTTCTATAGTGTTTGCCCTTTTTTGTTGTGAAACTTGTCTTAAAAAGGTGTTAATAGTAACCAGCAAATTTGTAATTTTGATATATGTTATGGAAATGCAAATAAAAGGTCAAATTTGTGTTACAGAGCAAAAGAAAATGTCAAGCCCATTTATTTTCAAGTGACAATTTAAGTTACCAAAAACGCCCGATGTGACATATATGTAACATTCCAGATCTCTGACAATAGGTGGCGCTATTTCAAAAAAAACTTCAAAAATGTGTTCCATGCATTCCACTTGGTCTGTGTTTCACCCCACTTAATTTTCCTTCAAGGATAAATGGGTCTGGGTTCTTATGGGTTAACTATTGTTTTTCTTTTTGCAGAGTACAGGTTCACAATAAAATCAATGGACAAAACAATATTGTACAATATATAATAGGGCCATATAAAAGCGTTGCTTAGGTTGTCAATAAAGTGCTAGGGTACAGGGCTGGGGGCTCACTGGGCGAAGATGACTGCTGAGGGAGAGGGGAAGGGTCCTTATGCTACACCACACGTGAAAACCACACAAATTGTTCACCACAAAGTGCACTACTGTACAGGAAAGTGAGGGAAACCGCCACCACCGGGATCAGCCAGTCTCTTGCACCAGTGGCTCCGCCAGCACCTGTCCACAAGAGAGAGACAACAATTAGGCCAGGCAATAAAAGATGGGGAACCTGCACAATACAATATACACACACACACAAGCTCTTTAGGCTCCACTCACACCAACACACTCACACAACCCCTGATTTGATTAATTCAGAAATTAAACAAAAGAAACAAACTTTACAGATCCAGAAACGGGGTTCACTGCAGGCAAAAGGCCTGCACACACACACAGAAAAACAAAAAGAAAATACAATAAAATACTAAATAACAAAAGAACTTTGGAAAATAATGAATAATCAAAATAACCCAGACAGAACAGCAGTAGGACGCCCATACGAGGCGTAGGGGCCCGCGTCAGCTGATAGTTGGCGGGGCGTGGAGGCTTCAGGGCTCCGACACAGGAGGACACACACAGCAGCAGGCAGCTTTAACGTAGGAACTGAATGCTGTGTACAAAGCCAACTTCAAGGCCACGCTTGGCTCACCTCCGACTTCGGTCGGCAAAACCACTCAATTTAACCAAGGAAGCGAACGCCGTGCTGCTCACAGAACGCTGTGTGGCTCACGGGGCTGCGCGCACACACACACTGCCAGGACAACTCTCCCCTCACTCAATCTCCAGCCAGAAGACAGGCCGACCGCTGAGGGTATGAAAATGCACTGGCCTGTTGCCTTGCTGCACGAACGCCACCACAGCCACACCACCGACGCCAAGTCTACTACTGAGAGCGAAGGAGTCCGCACACCTGCATCAAATGTTCCAATTGTCCCCCCGGCGCCGCCCCGTAATCAACAGGGACTTTAAGCAACGGCGGATTTCGTCACGGCTACGGCAACCGGAAATAGATCTTTGCTCCGCTGATCGAGACTTAAGGCGTTGTGCCTGCGTTGCCTGCCGTCGCCGGCTGTTCTACGACGGCAAATCAAGCGGTCCCACGTTGTCGCCACAACGCGTGTCTCAGGTGAGTGAATTAAATGTTTTTCGGTGTATTTCTGAAATGAAACGTGTTCTACGGTTGATAGTGACACACTAACCTATGTTTCAGTGACACACACTGTTTAGAAGTGTGCTTAAATAGTCAACTGTAATTTAATTCTCCGAAATAAAATGTAGGAAAATATGCGCATTTCCTTTAATTATGCTCTGACTACTTGGCATAATACATTTACAAAAATACATTTGAATAATGTAATAATATTAACAGTGTCCTATTTCCCTTGAAGCTATGTCATCTGCGTGTCTGCCCAGTGGGAGTGGGACAAACAAACGTTCACAGTAGGTCACTTAACTTTACAATAACAGTTCACACTGAACTAACTGGTTTGATAACTTTGATGCATGTTCTCATTCTGCAGATCACCAATGGAGTGGACTGAAGCTCACACTGTATGTCTCTGCCGAGAAATACTTGTGATGGAGCCTTTTAAGTATAAAAAAGGCAGCGTTGAAAGGGGGAGGGTGTGGAGCAGGGTGGCAGAGTCCCTTAACAGTTGCCAGGAGCTCCAGTTTAAAGTAACGCAGAGGGCAGTGAGGGAGAGGTTTGCCTGCGTGCAAGCGAAGCACAAAAGTGAAAACCGCAAAGATGAAATGAGCACCGGGACCTCCAGGCCCACGTCAGAGCTGGACCAGCTGATGGAAGAAATATCTGAAAAAGAACAGGCAGCAGAGGAGAGCAGAGAGAGGAAGTGAAGTGAGGAGGAAGGCCATGGAGAGGATGGGTCAGACTAAAAAACGGCTGAGTGAAGACGGAGAAGATGAGCCCAAAAGAAAAAGAAGAAGTGGAAATGAAACAATAGAGTATCTACGAGAAAAGGGGGAAGCCGAGAGAGCCCTAAGAGAGAAACAGCTGGAACTGGAGAGGCAGGCACTGGAGGTCGAAAGGAACAGAGCACAAGAGAACCGGGCACAACACCAAGAGATGATGGCTTATATGGATTATTTATTACTGAAACATTATTTTTGTAAAGTTCATACCAGCTATGAAATAAAAACAAAGCATATCATTTTGGGACGTACCAGACATTTATTTCTGTTCAGTTCTTGTAAATATTGATCACACATAGCAAGAATAAACATCCAGAATACAAATGATAATTGTTTATTATAGATCCCCATCCCGGGTTTTCTATGGAGTTTTTCCTCAGTGGATGTGAGGGTCTAAGACAGAGGATGTTGTTATGATGCTATGTAAAGCCCTTTGAGACAAACTGATTGTAAAAAACGGGCTTTACAAATAAAATTGCCTTGCCTTAAGTGAAGACTATTCTTAATTCCAAATAATAATAACAATAAAAAAATAACTGAGATATCGTTCACATGTAAAAAACAAACAAACAAAAAAAACCCCACCATCTATTTTATGAGAAATATTCTCGAATGTGTGGGGGCTCAAGGCCAAAAAAACGTGAGGTCTGATTACCGTATAGGCATGTCAGTGCATTTCTCAACAGAGCAGACACAACATATAATTTCCCCACACTACTCAACTCGATTTTCAAATTCTTTTTGAAGTCCATAAACTTAAAGTAATTGGCTATGTCACCAAACAGCCTTTCCACTGACACCCTGACTTCATTCATGCTCTTATTAAAAGCCTGCATTTGCGGAGTGATCTGCACATTACGGAATGGAGCCTGAAGGTGCACACGCAGTGGGTATGCAGGGTCCCCATACACACACATGCGCTGACCACCTGGAGAAATGGCATGCTGTTCCAGGACAGCCAGAAATCTGGAATCTGCAAGCATCCCAGAATCGTGTTTACTCCCCTCTGCAAGGCAAAAACGATAGACGATATTACATTTATTTAGCATCAGTGAAGCACAGTAGCCTATGACACGAGTTGCGGGTTGTTTACATTCTTTTCTCTTTTTTTTTGAGAGGATGCAGCTGCCATCTGTGAGTTATAGCGCACAGTTTAAATTAATTTCATGATTTTGACTAAAAACAACAGAAAGGAGGAGACCGGAATGAAGTTTTAATGCAGCCAATAAGGTATATTTATTTGTATGTTTCAGATTGTGCTTTGTTTGTCGCTCGCTATGAGACTGTTCTTTATGTGTGTGTTTTATTTATTCAGTTCTTAGGACAGTTCTTACCTACTGGACCATAGATGTTTCCAATTAATCCATTGGGAAGTGCTGTGGCCTGGAATTTCAGGCTGTGGACACGCTTGTGGCCATTATATAGGATCCGCTGACTGGTCCCAGGTCTGCATATGGGTCGCACAGTGCCATCTATGAACCCAAAGCAGTTGTTCAAAGGTGCTCCCATCTGGTGGATCTGATCAGCATATATTTGTAGAGCTGCAGGGTTCAATATGGCGTGGTTCCACTGAGTGATCCGGTGATGGTGACGGTCATAAATATAATCTAATACACAATTTGTGGCCATGCACAGGACAGGTACTTGCCGCTCACCAAACCTCGACATCATGTCACTATACCGGCATGGATATGTCAGCCTCTTTAGCAGCATGCACAAGCCCTCCATCCCTTCCACCACACTTCTCTGATCACAGGTGAACCTCTCGGGAATCCCGAGGACATCTGCCAACACTGCAAGGTCGCACTTCCTCACCCGAAACTCCGCCAGACATTCATCCTCCTCCATGTCATCCAGGTCAAAACGGGAGTATGACATGGTAGATCTAAGTTCTGTGATTTGTTCACATCATATAATAGTAGAAACTCTTCCTCTGTTATTGCATTGGCATCTAAAGCGTAGAGCAACTCCTCTCTCGCCCTTTTGAAGGACATGTTGACAGATCTGCGCTAGTTGCTCACATCAGCTGTGTTTATTTACCCTCACCCTGTCACGTGAGCGATCAGCTGTTCCGATCTGACAGCTACCGCAGCCGCAGCATCTTGCTCAGAGCGATAGATATAACAGAGTGGCGACAGCCTTTGATGTCGCCGCCAGCGCGGTCACGTGGTTCATGTAGCTCCCAATAGTTCCAAACGAGGCTGCCGCTGTCATGTTCTTCTATGGGACAGACAGCACTGAGCTTGCTTTTGGACGGTAAATATTAACTGTAAACTGTACAAAGGTATATTTACAACTGTTACTGAATTACTGTATGTACATCAATGTCAGTTTTCAAACAAAAGGCAAAATCTTCTTGCTTCAAGGTTTTATTTGTCACTCTAAAGTGAAGATTAGCCTGCCCTGCAGTAAAAATGGCATAAGAAGAGGAGTAAAGCAATATATTAAGCGGGAATATATATATTTAAGCATAAAAGATGTTCAATCAAACCCACACAGTTTGAAACAACGTTCAAAACACACACACAGCCAGTATCACCTAAATATAAAGCCCGCTAGCTTAATGCTAACGTATAATGCAAAACCCCATAGACGGGCTAACAGAAATTAGCATCGATATCGCCATTTTGCGGCAACCGAGCCACAGCAGTAAAGCTGCCAAAACCTGGCTTTAGCGCTGTCAACACGTCACAGTTTTAATATTTTTTTCATGCAAGAAAGTCACCGTTTAATCCGGAGTCTGTGGTCAGTTCATAACGTTTGTTAGGAACTTGCACCGATGTTTGTTCTGGGGGAAGTGCAGAGTCTGTGTGAGCCCCGACCGGGGACCAGGGGAGGCGGCTGTCACAGCAGCAGCAGCCGCTCTACTGAGCTGATCTGCCGGGGCCGACCGTCCGTCCTCCCGTCGGAGAAAACGAGCCAAGTAACGTATCCACATGCTTTTAGAGGTTTACCGCTGGCTTGTTAAATTATTTTGAGGAGATTAATGTTGGTCTCATTGATGAAATTTAACAACTGTGGCAGTGGCATTAGTTTGTTTGAATGAAAAGTGAGCAGGGCTGCTTCTGGGCTACGGACTGAAATCACCACAGTTACGTAAATAAATAAATGTTTTTCAATGAACCGATCAGTCTAATAATTTTTATTTTGTTAAGTCAACATGGTTACTGTACTTGGGAAAGATTATTACCACTTTATAACTTAAAATTGGTCGGTATTTCGTCAACGTAGCTCAGTAGTTTCTTGCTGTGCAGCCATAGAAACAGACGTGGTCCAGCGCCGCGGGAGGAATGTTTGGAACTATTGAGGGCTCCATAACCCGGAAGTCGGCCCGCCATTTTTTACAACGGAGTCCTATGGGAGTGTCGCCACTCTGTTATATCTATCGCTCTGATCTTGCTTAATGACTACTACGGATTTGACGGCTGCGGCACCAGCGTCAGGAGAGATTTATTTCCGGTTGCCGTAGCCGTGACGAAATCCGCCGTTGCTTAAAGTCCCTAACGTACAGGAGGACGGCGACGCACGGTGAGCAGGAAGCAGGAGGAGGGGGTACTACACCCCAAATACAAAACGGGGGTACTACACCCCAAATACAAAAAAAAAGAAAAATATAAATAAGCAACCTGCTCTGCCACACATTGCTAGGAAACATCCTGAATTAATTGGAAATGTGTAAATTTTACTGATAAATCATTTTAGCTTGCTTAGAGGGGAGCAAATGTAAAAAGTGTCTCACTTTACCCCACTCTCCCCTACCTGGTTTGGCATGCACTGAACACATGTGATCCCCCAGCAGTGAGTGTCGGGCGAGAGAAGACACAAGGCGCTGCGTTCATATTAGTTATCAGTAAATGGCATCGGTGCGTCATTTGTTATTACTCACCGATACTGATGCCAGCATTTTAGTGCCGTATCGGGCCCCCTACCGATACTAGTATCAGTATCGGTGCAACACTACTAATAGTAAGTTACATCAAGTCTCCAGGAAATTAATGTATGTCAATGTGATGTCTTCTGAAGTTGTGACACAACAGATCGTGTTTGTGTGTGAAGGCAGCCTGAGAAGTGAGTGATCTCATGGAGTGTGGGTGAGGTGGGAGCTAAATTGCACAGCTTGCCTCTGTCCATTTGTTAAGGCTCTGGTGGGTGCGGGGGGCGGGGGGGGGGGGGGGAGGACTGACTGCAGTTGGACTGTGAACATAGAGTTGAGTACACTCAGGTGTTCCTGTGCCGTCTACCCCAGTTACAGCAGCAGTCAATCTGCACCTGCCTGTTGTCACAGCACATTGTTGCTGATCTGTGGGTCTGAGGAAATTCTCACACAGTAGTGACACCCTGTCTGACTGCTCACAAATCTGAGTCCTGTTTGCACCTGACGACTCTTACAGTGAACTGCCCCACAGTCTCTCTGGTTAGCTGCCAGTGATGAGGAACAAGGACAAGACAAGATGAAGGTCTCTCTCAAAAGAGTGTCCATGACTTCATCAAATCTTATATGTTCTGGACAGAAAAACTGAAGCACAGAAAAATTATCTCACAATCTCAGCCGATTGGCGTGCTCTGTTTCTACTGATTGATGCCTTGTAAATAGCAAACATGATACTAAAAGTGAGTATTCTGCACTTCTAAACATCCAAAGATCATCTGCCTTGCAGAAAAAGATGCATTTAATGTTTCTCCTTTCCTTCCTTTACGAGACAGAGTCGACAGTCATGCCAGTGGCTCTGTGAGACTGTACCATTGCAATGAAGAGCAGTATCAGCAGCAGCAGCAGCAGTAGATTTAGTCCTCATTGCATCTACATGGGATGTCTTCAGGCTATATTATTGAGTGTAGGTCACCAATGTTTTGGAAGCACTCAGAACTCAATTTACACATAAAAATCAGAAGAAAATAACCAGGTTGTGGGTACATGCGCAAGGCACAAGATGTCGAGCCGCCTGTGTAGTTGTGTTGATTATAACAGAAGGGTATCTTATCAGATATGTGTCAGATGGCTTGAAGCTGTTAGATTGAGAGAGGTTAAATTAGGCTAACGTCAGCATGAACAAAATAATGAGGTAAAAATAAAAAAAAAGCCTGCATTTTAGTTGAGCAAATTAGCATGCTAACATTTTCTGATTGGCACAAAACAAAGTGAGACATCACACTACAATAATTTTGCCCCAATGATGACCCTGGATGAGGACTCAGGAGATCAATGAAGTCACTCATTGTCTGAATGTATATCTGTACAGAAATGTAATGGGAATCTTTTTTTTTTTTACTTGAAATACCACTTCAGTGAACTGACCAACCAACACTGACAGCTATAGATTCCCAGAGCAGTAATCACAGGTGTTGCTGGAAAAGAAGCAAATCATTTTCTTTGCAGTTGATATTTTGTTAAACTTTGTATACAGTCAGCTTTTCTGGATGGTATTGATCTTAGAGATTGCAAACAAAAGCCATAGAAGTCTAATGCAATGAGTATCCAGCATCCAAAACATGGATGGAATATCCTCTATTGATCCATGACACAATTTGGCTGTGCGCAATTCTTCATGAGGTCTCTGTGATAGTTGTATGGCATTTATGACCTTTACGTGGGCAGCAGTGCTCTGCAGAGGCTGAATGCAACTCCTGCAGCCCAAATGACCTTCAAGACACAAGCTTCAAAGGACACGATTAGTTAGTGCCTCCATCTTTAGATTTCAATGCTCGCAGACACAAGCCGCTGACCCCTCATGTCTTCAGCCTTCTTGCGGCATCTCACACAAATCATCTGAGATATGATTATTGATTTGAAAGCATGGAGGAGCAGATCCAATCATAGTAATGAACGGGATTCATGGTTTCAGAACAGACTGTCTGGTTTGATAGACAAATAAAAACCAATACATCTGTTTACTTTATATGCAGTGACTGCTCCAAGTCTTTACTTTTTCTTTGTAAAATAACTTAGATACATTAAGATTCACAGCTACGAAAAAAAGCAACTGACTGCCTCTGCACTTTAATGCATCACACAATCTGCAAGGTGACATTTTTTACACACAAGGTCTAATTTTCTCAGAATCAACAGAACAGAAGCCTTTTATCAACAATACAGACTGAGTTCATTTGAATGAGACCTTTTTTGTAGTTTTATTTATCATTATCCTCTACAATGAGCCTGTTACATATTGTGGGTACATATAGGCTCCCACCACAAGTCATATAGGTTTGGGATAAATATTCAGAATATATACAAATTATTTATGGGACAACCTTGCTCTACAAAGCAGCCTCTAAAGCTTTGTCATAGTTTAACTATGACAAGAGCAGGAGTCAGCTGGACCTCTGACCGGAAATTAGGCACAGGTGTCAGCTGGACTGCCAAATCAGGAAATGACATGATGTTAGCTGAGACCCTTGACATTGGAACAGGTGATGCATCAGTCAAAGCTGCCAACTCAGTAACAAACACTGGAAAATGTGATATATCAGCCAGTAAGAGAAGAGACGTTGATTGATGCTGGAACAGACTTTGGAAATGTCTTAAGGACAGACTGAGACTGAGATTCCCAATGCTGGAACAAAAGAGGGTGGGGCAGTTGACACTGTAACAGACTGAGCATCAAACAGGACACAGGAACTGGGTGGCTGGGTGGATCTGGGTGGCGGATGAGCTGAGAAACCTGGTAGTGAGGCTGGCACTGGCTGCCGAAGACTCGGGCTGAGGTTGGCCTGTACAAGTGCAAACTGAAGGCTAGCCGACTGGAAACAAGGCCAAACCTGGGAGACTGAACAGTAGCTGTTCATTTTATTATGTGTTTAGATTCTACTGACTTTGGTTGGGGAATTATGTAAGTGACATGCAGTGATGATCTATTTTTCTATCCCATGTGGCATAAATGGGCCATCTTAAAGATATAGCACAACATTAAAAATATATTAATCTATTCATACACAGCACACACTGTATAAATTAATTCATTTGACCTACACAATACAGTGTACCCACACTCTGCAGTCACAATTACAACAAACACATCACACTACACTCCTTCACTTTGGGATTTTATAAAATGGCTTTATCTTTCATTACTCCAGTTAAGTGCCAGCCTTATTACTCTATCAAACTCAAAGGGTACACACCCAGTTTTGTGCATCTTCTTTAACCCATACACAAACATCTTGTCATCTTGGTGGCACGGTGGCACAGTGGTTAGCACTGTTGCCTCACAGCAAGAAGGTCCTGGGTTCGAATCCCTGGCCGCCCAGGTCCTTTCTGTGTGGAGTTTGCATGTTCTCCCCGTGTCTGCGTGGGTTTCCTCCGGGTGCTCCGGTTTCCCCCACCACTAAAAACATGTCGGCTAGGTTAATCCTCCAGTCAGCGCCCCTGACCAAAGGCACTGGCTCATAATCTGGAGTTGGTCCCCGGGCCCACTGCTCCTCAGGGATGGGTTAAATGCAGAGAAAGAATTTCACTGTACTAGCTGTATATGTGACCAATAAAGTACCTTTAACACACACACACACACACACACTGTTCCTTTATTTCGTTCTTTTGGAGGCAACAAACAAAACAAACCCCCTTTGCCCAGATGGAGAGCACATTTCATTAGAAGACGGCATGCAGTCTATTCAGTCAATTATACTTCACTTCCTCTCCATTTTCCTAAACCCGTAGTGTGAGGTGGAATGGTTCCCATTCATTACCTGCTGTAACACTGTTTGTCATTCAGTGGTAGCAACTCTTATTTTGGTAGAGGTTATTGAACATACTATTAAGTCAGTCAGCTTGGAGTAGCCCTGGACTACACGGTTACAATTAGGATTTATTTTGGTTGGAGTCATCTCCATTTGTGACCCTGTCTACATGCAAGAGGTGAGGTTGGGAGAGCAGATTGAGTTTTGGAGATTTTCTCTGCTCAGAGCTCTGCTTGGATTACTCACCCTTCAAGAGACAGCATGGTACGGCTCAAGTGGATCAACATGCCAACATGTGCACAATACATATTTGATAGACATCATTGTTCTAAAATGAACTAATGTACATGTTGTTATGAGGGAGGAATTAAACAGATACCGCTATATCAACCATTTTTACTCAATGTCATAAATGTCTTCATAAAAAAATCCATGGAGTCTGTTCTGACAAAGCTACAGTTGCTGAGGAATGGACTGTTGGTTTATCTGGCCTAACATACTATGATAGAGAGCAAACAAGACAGCAAACTCTACAATTGCTGCTGCAAAGCCAACAAGGATGAGGCAGTTTTCCATCAACAGCACAACAGCTCCAGACAGTGATACACATCACATAACATCTAACATCTGTGGTGCCTGACAAGGAGCAGAACCACGAAGTGTAAAAGCATTAAGTCTAGGACGCTATGAATAGAATGTTTGCAAAAGATAACTGGTTGAAACTCCTCGGTCAAGAAAGGTCGGACTGGCACGAGCAGAAATCCCTCTTCCTCAGGAGGCTCCTGGAGAGAGCAGAAACGAGAGACAGCAGACCCAACACCGGGATACACATGCAACACAGCAAGCACTACACACATAAAATATCAATACACCACTACAGTATATCACACCGTGTTGCGGTTATAGGTATACTACACACCACAGTGTCTCACCCATGTGGTCACCCTGAAGAGAAGGAGGAGTACACCCGTGCAAATCCGGCCTTATACAGAGACAGCCTAAGAAGAGAACACATGTAAGAGAGGAGTACAACCAGCATCAACAGCATTTAAATTCATTGGTCCCAGAGACAAAAAGAAACAAAGGCAAAAGAAGAAAAAGAACCAAAACAAGTTAAATTCACAAAATGTCGATGATTTAACAATAAAACAGTGGCTGGCCTGGTCCTTTCTCTAAGAGAGAAATAAAACACATTAGTTACCAGCCTAGTTTAACATCACAGCATGTTCAACCTTTAACTTAATAAATATAGGCCTACTTGGCAAGTATGCTCAATTGTCCCACATCGCAGTTAATTATTCAGGTGTAGTTGAACATTCCAAGTGCTATAGACACAAAGAGAGGCTTTAAGTAGACATTTCAACACAGTTTTAAAACATTCAATAAAAGTGGCATTATATAATTTACCAGCATATCAGTGTCCATATCTCCACAGCTGGAGTCACAACGTGGTGGTCCCGTCAATGTAAAAAGGCCATGCAGTGGTCTGTGTTCTCCACGAGGAGTAAACACGCTAGATTATCCTAATAAAATAGAATAAATAAGTATTAAATCTAGGTTATGGCAACTGAACCGACATATACCTAAATGACCCCCCCCCCCCCCATACCTGTATATGAGGTGAACCCAGCTCAGCTGTGCAAAGTTGGCTGGCAGAACAAAGAAAGGCTGACTGGCATCTCCCAAACATTGTTGAATTCTGCTCTCCTCCCCCGCCTTCAATTGGTTACAGGTGTTTGTTATCTCCTTGATTACTCGTACCAGTTTGCAGCACATCATCACATTACAATGAATGACAACAGTCTTGAAAGCAGTGTGCTCTCTGTAGCCGAGTGGCAGAGTAAAGGTTTAGTGATCATATGGTCATGGGTTCGATTCCTGCCTCAGTCATTTCACATCATTGCTTGACTTTTGATTCCAATTATTCAGCTGTCATTGGACAGTCTTTGATTCCTCATAGTATAAAGCTCATTGTAACTCAGGTTCTCTGTGGCCATATGGTTAGTGTGTTAGGTGTTGTGCTATTTCAACAATTCATATATCAAAACGTGCAGCTTTTTTTCAACTTTATCGGCATTACTTTTCTCTTTTTAACTATTTATACTTTTTAAAATATTTAACTTTTTCTGCAAATTAAACTCTAGACAAATTATTTTCTCCAGTTTTGTAGCCACACTTGTCTTCTGGCTAAAATTCTGGTCAAAAATGCAAAGAGACTTAGATAATAATTTTAAATATTTTTTAAATGCAGCCAGGGAGCTCTCTGCTCTCATTCAGCCCAATGCTGAGAGTTCTCCACAACTCTGTCTGTAGTCCAGTTGGTTACAGGTGTTTGTTAAGAGACGCATTAATTGCTTCTGCCACCGTTTGCAGCACATCATCACATTACAATGGCAACATGCTTATGTCTGTGCTCTCTGTGGCGAAATGGCAGAGTAAAGGTTTATTGATCATGAGGTCATGGGTTCGATTTCTTACTTTTTTTTTTAAGCAGAAGCCAGTGATCCTCTTATCAAAGGTTTTCTTTACCCCTCACATACTGTCTCTGTCTGTAGCCTAGTGGTTAGCTTGCTGGTCTGGAGACCTGAAGGTTGCTGGTTCAAATCTTGCCTCAACAACAATTATAGTGAATTATTTTCCCAGTCGTCCTCTGTTGACTTCTGATAACTTGCTTCATGTTGAAACTGCTGCTCTCAGCCTGAAATTCACAGAAATTTTCATTCTAAGTCATTCAAGCTTGACTCTCAAGCTTTCTTGATGTTGACAGTGTGCAGATCATTAACAGACAACAGTCTCTGCGACTGTGTGTGCACCGTGGCCTAGAGGCAGAGTGGAAGTCTAACTAGAAAAAGCATTTCCAAGAATGGAAATGGTGTGACTGCTGACAGCAACTGAACGCTGTTGCAGAATTAGCAAATAGTGCAAGCTGTGATCACCATACAAATGTTTGACCAAGGTCAGAATCGAACCCACATCCTCATGGTCATTAGACTTCCACTCTGCCTCTAGGCCACAGTGCACACACAGTTGCAGAGACTGTTGTCTGTTAATGATCTGCACACTGTCAACATCAAGAAAGCTTGAGAGTCAAGCTTGAATGACTTAGAATGAAAATGTCTGTGAATTTCAGGCTGAGCACTAACCATATGGCCACAGAGAACCTGAGTTACAATGAGCTTTATACTATGAGGAATCAAAGACTGTCCAATGACAGCTGAATAATTGGAATCAAAAGTCAAGCAATGAAGTGAAAAGACTGAGGCAGGAATCGAACCCATGACCATATGATCACTAAACCTTTACTCTGCCACTCGGCTACAGAGAGCACACTGCTTTCAAAACTGTTGTCATTCATTGTAATGTGATGATGTGCTGCAAACTGGTATGAGTAATTAAGGAGATAACAAACACCTGTAACCAATTGAAGGCGGGGGAGGAGAGCAGAATTCAACATAACATAACAAGAGTTCTTCCCTTGGATTCGAACCAGTGACCTTAGGGTTGGCAGGCAGTTACCCTAACCCCTACACTACAGAGGAGTTGTCAAGAAGAGAGGTTGAGACTTTGATGAATGTGAGATTTTTTGTGAAAAAGTTAAATATTTGAAAAAGTATAAATAGTTAAAAAGAGAAAAGTAATGCCGATAAAGTTCAAAAAAAGCTGCACGTTTTGATATATGAATTGTTGAAATAGCACAAAGTATGAAGGACTAGAAGAAGACCGTAAAAAGGCGGAAGAAAATGGCCAAACAGAAGAACAATAGTGTGACTGCTTCAGCAGTCACACTAATGACCATGAGGTTGTGGGTTCGATTCCGACCTTGGTCAAACATTTGTATGGTGATCACTGCTTGCACTATTTGCTAATTCTGCAACAGCGTTCAGCTGCTGTCAGCAGTCACACCATTTCCATTCTTGGAAATGCCTTTTCTAGTTAGTGTGACTGCTGAAGCAGTCACACTATTGTTCTTCTGTTTGGCCATTTTCTTCCGCCTTTTTACGGTCTTCTTCTAGTCCTTCATACTTTGTGCTATTTCAACAATTCATATATCAAAACGTGCAGCTTCTTTTGAACTTTATCGGCATTACTTTTCTCTTTTTAACTATTTATACTTTTTCAAATATTCAACTTTTTCACAAAAAATCTCACATTCATCAAAGTCTCAACCTCTCTTCTTCACAACTCCACTGTAGTGTAGGGGTTAGGGTGGATGCTTGCCAACCCTAAGGTCACTGGTTCGAATCCAAGGGAAGAACTCTTGTTATGTTATGTTGAATTCTGCTCTCCTCCACTGCCTTCAATTGGTTACAGGTGTTTGTTATCTCCTTGATTACTCATACCAGTTTGCAGCACAGCATCACATTACAATGAATGACAACAGTTTTGAAAGCAGTGTGCTCTCTGTAGCTGAGTGGCAGAGTAAAGGTTTAGTGGTCATATGGTCATGGGTTCGATTCCTGCCTCAGTCTTTTCACTTCATTGCTTGACTTTTGATTCCAATTATTCAGCTGTCATTGGACAGTCTTTGATTCCTCATAGTATAAAGCTCATTGTAACTCAGGTTCTCTGTGGCCATATGGTTAGTGCTCAGCCTGAAATTCACAGACATTTTCATTCTAAGTCATTCAAGCTTGACTCTCAAGCTTTCTTGATGTTGACAGTGTGCAGATCATTAACAGACAACAGTCTCTGCAACTGTGTGTGCACTGTGGCCTAGAGGCAGAGTGGAAGTCTAATGAACATGAGGATGTGGGTTCAATTCCGACCTTGGTCAAACATTTGTATGGTGATCACTGCTTGCACTATTTGCTAATTCTGCAACAGCGTTCAGTTGCTGTCAGCAGTCACACCATTTCCATTCTTGGAAATGCTTTTTCTAGTTCTTACTACTTTCCTCCTTTTTACGGTCTTTAACTAGTCCTTCATACTTTGTGCGACTTCAACAATTCATATATCAAAACGTGCAGTTTGATCGGGATCGGGGTGCTATTACTTTTCTCAACAGTTAACGAATTTTTCGCGACATAGTCGCAAAAAACTGCGCAAAAAATTTGCATGTAAGTCAATGGGACGGGCGAAAAAAAAAGAGCGAAAAAGACCAATCATTGGAGTTTAACAAACGTCTACTGCTCAGGCATACTTTCACCTAGAGACTTCATTTAAACTTTAAACAGTAGACACAAGTCTTGTGTATTGTCGTATTACTCCACGTTTTGATAGGTCATATAGTTTTTGATCAATCCCTGATCAATGACCATGATCATTTTTGGAGAAATTATGAGTTTATAATGGGTGTGTATTGCATGGAATGTTCGTGTCAGAGTGCGTGACATCATCGGTTAGAGTGGGAGAGAGTGAAGAAACATTCTGTATTTTTTCTGGATAAACTGTCAGCACGGCCACAATTTTCACTCTACACACATAATTTTTTCAGAATTTGTAAGACAAACTTGTTATCTCTCATGTCATGTGCTCAAAATATCAGAGAGACTTACAGAATTGACAGAATCAGCCTCTGAGTGCGGCCACGTCTGTCCCTGCTCCTCATTGAGTCCAATACAAATATTTTCTGAGAGGAGCAGAACGGCCTGATGTTTTAAAACTGCCAGCGTCGCCAAAATATTTACTGTAGAAACACCAAATCGTACCGAAATTTTCATTAAGTCCTTAGAGCAACGTTGATCTGTGTTTTGTTCTGATAGGAGTTACCGTTTTGTCATGCTAAGCCTAAATGTGAGACCGGTGCAGAGGCAGAAAATGGCTCTTTTTCTCCACGTTTCTGTCTGTCTCAGCCTGCGGGGGCCCCTATCGCCGTGGACACAGCTAAATCAGACTGACACAGGATGCAGCTACTAACTAACTATGTGTCAAGTCAGTCACACACACACACACAGACTCTAGAGCCAGCTTCATGTGATTACAGTTACACACACACACACACACACACCTACACACACACACACACACACACACACACACACACACACACACACACACACACACACAGTTAACCTAATGTGGTTACAGCTCCTCCATATCAGTGCTTATAGAAAGATGATCATGTGTCTGTCTGATCAGCTCTGTCTTGACCTTAAGATCGTGGGTTTGATTCCCATGTTGACAGAGATGGCACAACCCGCAGTAGCTCCCGTGGCCCATTCAAAATTTCCCGAGAGGAAATTTTCTAGTTTTTCTTCTTACTACTTTCCGCCTTTCTACGGTTTTAAACTAGTCCTTCATACTTTGTGCGATTTCAACAATTCATATATCAAAACGTGCAGCTTTTTTTGAACTTTATCGGCATTACTTTTCTCTTTTTAACTATTTATACTTTTTAAAATATTTAACTTTTTCTGCAAATTTTTTCCCATAGGAATGCATTGAAAACGTCTTCAAACTTTTAAAATCTTCTTACTACTTTGAACCTCTAAAACTTCAGCATACTTTCTCCCACAGACTCCATTTGTCTTTTAAATTGTAGACAAACTTTTAATCTATTCACATATTACTCAGCTTATTGATATCTTTAACAGTTTTAGATTGTTGGCTGTTTTAAAATCATAAAAATTTTCGACAAAATCCAACTTTATAATGGTTGTGTATTGCGTTTAACGAGCAGGGCTTAGAGTGAGTGACATCATCGTTAGAGTGAGAGGGATCGAAAAAACATTCAGGATTTTTTCTGGATAAATTGCCAGCACGGCCACAAATTAAACTCTAGACACATGATTTCCTCACCGGTTTGTAGCCACACTTGTCGTCTCTCATTTGATGTGCTCAAAACAGCAGACAGACTTACAGAATTGTCTCTATGAGCCTAATTGTCCAGCTAGACCCGCTCCAGTGGCTCATCCACTTCAATATAAAGGTAGGAGCTGATTTTTTTAGAAAAGCAGAAATGCCCCCCTTTTCTACCTTGCGACCCTGAGAAAAGTTTTTGCCCTACAAATCTAATGCACATCAATGTGCTCAGGAAGGTCTCCTTGCCCCAGTAGTCATGGCCACATTCTGATAAGAGGTACGGTTCTCTTTTACTGGGCTGTTTTGGGAAGCTGCACAGAGCTCAAATCTCTCTGCTCTGCTCTGCTCTGTGTGCAGTTGGTCCAGCTGTAGTGGCCAGCTCGTTATCATGTCTATAAATAGAGCAGTGCAGGTGCAGCCTGGCTGCTCGTTAAGATGTTTTTAAACACAGCCCCACACAGACACATGATAAACCAGACTGACAGAGGATGTCCACGCACAAACACAGGCATCACACTCACACAGACAGACACACACAGACACTCACACACAGTCACACATGCACGCATACACAAACAGACAAACACACAAACACAACACTGTTCCACACAGTAAAATGTAAGCATGGTAGTCACCATGGTAACTTCTGAGGGCAGGCTGCCACACAGGTGTAATCAATCAGATCATTAGGGAGAGAGGAGTTCTGTGGCGCTTAAAGGGATAGTTCACCCTAGAATGATATTTCGCTCATTATCTACTCACCCTCATGTTGACTAAGGGCTGGAAGAAGTTTCGGAGTCCTCCGTCCCTTCTCTGAGTTACAGGGGGTCTCGGTGTAGCAGTGCATTTCAATGCAACGGTTGTAAAGGGACACCAGAGCTCTTCGTAAAAAAACACACACAAAAAAACATCCAAATACCTCCATGATGCTCGTATGTAATGTCCGTCTTGTGCTGAAGCCCCAAATTGCGTAATTGTCCCGAAAAAAATTAAATAAGTCCACATTCCAAGCATGTTTGTAGCATTAGCTCCGAGTGTTGTTGTCCCGGCTCTTCCGCTGCCAGCGCGCATGCGCAAGGTTCGCACTGAGACCGACTCGCTTCCTTGTTTACCCCGGCGAAGGACTAGAAGCAGTCCGTAATAGCCTGCCTTGCACCGGGACAACACTTTTTCGTGCAATTTTGGCCTCTTAAAACATATTTTAGCCATGGCTGAAGATTTTGATGTCGAGGATGAGCTGCATTTCTTTGCTGAGCCGTATTTGTACGAGCCAGAATGGACAGAGGAGGAACTCAGGCAACAGGACGAAGCAGCAGCTACGGCTGCTGCTGCGGCTGCCATGGCTGCCACAGGTGAACCAGACTCACAGCCAGCTGAATACAGAAGCCGAGCACGGGAAACCTGGTGGTGTACTTGTACTAAATGCAAGCCAATGCCAACAGACGAGGAAAGTCTGTGTTGCGCTGACTGGGAACTTGCGATACCTACACTTGAGAATCTGAACATCTCCTCAGACGAAACTGATGCTCCACCGACACCGTGTATAACCGATCACCAGGAGTTTCCACCATTACTGACCCGTGGTGTTCTCGAGATGATGTTTCACAGTTCTCGAGTCAACTGGAAGAAACGATCGAGGCCCGAAGGACCAAGTGGCCGGCTTTCAGAGCAGTAAGTAATGTAATTCTTTGATAATTGATAATAAAACGTCTTTTTTTCACCGCAGCTCCTTGCTCACTACAGTAGCTTGCTAACCTAGGCTAGTGCTACAATCTATTGTCGTTTCATTTATTTTAAATAATGTATTTTCTCATTTTCTTTTACAGACAGTTCAGATTGGTGGCTTATCGGGTGGTGTTGGAATGGGTTCTGAAAGGCCAATTACTAGGCAGAAAAAACAGGAAAGTCTTGCCCTCCTGCATCGTTGGAACCATTCGGGTCGCCTATCCATCCCTCACTGGACTGTATGTGGGATTCAAAGAGCCAGAATTAGCTTTTGAAGAACTTCTTCAATGATCCCCCCACCCCCTCCACACACACACCCCAACATGGATGTCACTAAAATGTTCTTTTTGACACTGTTACATCTTTGAATAATTCATTCAGCACTTTGTTATTTCTTCTGAGAAGTACAGGAAACTTGGTGTTACAGTTTGTGAATAAACCATTATAAATAATTTCACTTTAGTATTTTTTGTGAGAAGTACAGGATACCTGGTGTTGTAGTTTGTGAATAAACAATAAGTTCACTTTAGTATTTTTTTGTGAGAAGTACAGGATACCTGGTGTTGTATTTTGTGAATATAAATAAGTTTGAATAAAACATTTTAAATCATAATGAACAGCCCTTTTTTCAACTTTATTATGACATTTTTCATAATCAAACATCACAAGAACAAGAGCAAAAAACAGTGGCCCTTCAATCTGTTTTACTTGAGTTTTAGAGTTATTGTTTGGCTGCAATTTTCTGCCCGTAGCAGCCTTTGTGCTGGACAGTGCAGGACAGAGCTACGCTGGTCAACATAAACATTACAATTTCAAGCTAAAGCGACTTTTATGTTTTTCAATCACATCTTGCTTGTCAGGCTTCGTTTTTGAGGCAATATTGGGAGGCAATGGGGGATGTGGTGCATGTGACGTGGGGTCCTTGAATATGACTGATGGCTCCAAGCGTAGCTGAAGAACTTCCTCCACCAGATTTTGTCGAAATTTCTGTGTTGGAGGAACATAGATTTTTTTGGCCACCCATTCCTTAGACTGTTTTGGGAAAACCACATTGAATCTTGGATCCCCTGAAAAGAAAGAAAGCATAAAGTACATTATTCATAAATTATATATCAGACTCAGAATTTGCTCACAACTGACTATGTATGATCTGAACAAAAAAAAGAAAAAGAAAAGTTTGACCTGTGTTACTTCACAAAAACATAATAATTTTCCTCATTTATTATTATTTACTATTTCAGGCATCATACCGGAAGCTGTGGTAGCTTGTTCACGCTGAGCGTTCTCGTTGTGGTCCATTATGGCGAGTTGGGTGCGAGCTTTCATGGAGGAGTAGTGGAAGTGAAGTCTCTTCTCACTGTACTTCAGTAGTGCAGAATGGAACACCTCTAGCTTGCCTAAGAAAACAAATTCAGAATTTTTTTTTTTTACTGATCAATAATGTGTAAGGAAAAAGAAATAAAACATAGCAACACTAGCACAGGAAACACAAACCTGTGTGTTTGAATAGAGCCATGTGCCTCAGGTCCTGCATCAAACGTTTGTCAAGAACGAAAGAAGCCAAGGTCTTGAAAGCAGGAGAGTCTTTCTGCAGCCACCTCTTGCGTCTCTGTTCTTCTGGACTGAGGTCGCCGTGCTGGCAAGTCTTCTGTTCTCCATCCTCCTCCCAACGGTGCACGCCGCAGATGTGGTGTAGCAGTGCCTGCCACTTTTTTGTCAAACTCTGCATAAAATGTTTTAAAATAAAAAAAGTTATTCAATAAATTCAATCACATATAGGGAAAAAGAAACAGAGAGGGAACTTACAGTGACACTAAATTGCCAGCAATGTAAAACCCCAAACCCTAACCTAACAGAATATATTTGATGATACTCACATCTGGGTCACTCCCACAGGTTGCACATGCATACCATAAGTGGTTGCATATGGATTTGATCCAAGGCTGAAGGTCACGGTTATCCTTCCGGTTAGATGCTGTCAATATTTTCTTCATGAGGCCTAGAAACAAACACAGATTTCATTAGATCACTCTGACAAGACACAAATATGAGCATGAATGACTAAAAGCCCAGACCCATTTAATACCTTTCACAACGTGCCATATGTCAAACTCGTGATGAATCTCTTTGTAATCTTCCCGCATAATCTTCCTTATAGATGGTGATCTGTCCGTGGTCACCACCTCCACCTCCACACCACGCTCCAGGAGATAATTCAGCCCTCTTCGAAATCCCACCGACTCCATTGCTACAGAGCTGGATGCCTCAGTCACCTGTTTATTGAAACATAATTACTTAGGCCATTAATTCCTCAGATGTGCAGTTAAAAATATTATAAAGAAGTAGGAAGTTACTTTTTATCTAATTGGGAAACACACAGAAACATTTCTCTTGATGACTATTATAATTACTATAAAATGTATTATAATGTTGTCTTTGTGACTCTGATAAAAGCTTCCTGGACAGGGCGTAGTTTCCAGAAGCCAAAAGGCAAATATTTCTTTTCATTTCAACAAGGGAAATAAAAAAATATCTCTTTTTCAATGTAATACTTGCCTGCACTAAATCAAACAGGATTATTTCCTTTGTTTCATCATCCATGAAGCTGTAGGTGTTGTACTTTGCAGAGTAGCCCGGGCTATAAGATTTAGGGACAGCATAACATTATAAATTTTCAGTATATCTTATTTTAATTTCTAGTGCTGGATATTTGCATTTACACAACTACATTTTAATGATTGAGAGGGTTGATATAATTATTTACCTGTCTGATCTCCCATCTCCAGACACATGCACCCCTCTTTGTGTCTGAAGCAGACGTTCCATGATGGCCTGGTGTTGCTCTTTGTACTTCATATCAATGGCAGGGATGAGATATGAAGACTGTATTGAATAATATGTTGTTTTCTTTGGTGTTTGGAGGTTGAGCAGTTCAGCCCAATCAGCAATGGTAGTGTATGTAGCACCAGTGAAAAGTGTAGATGCAGAAAGAAGAAGATTATTTTCTGGCATTCCGCGAACATCAGGACAGGAAGTCCAAATTCCACTGTGTCCATTTAGGCAGTCCCATTCGACCCGGACTTGGCTACCGGTGGAGGAGACACGAGGTTCGAGGATCGCCCCTCCACATTGATGGCAGTTTTCAAAAAGCTGCATCAGTCTGGACTGGTTGACAATCCATTTCCTTTCTTTCCAAGTCACCGTTTCCCCGGATTCTTCTGAACTAGGAGTTGAAGTGCCGGTTGAACTAGGAACAAAGCTGTGGTCTCGGGTGCGGGCGGGAGGGACATCTACTGAGGACATGCTGATGTCATGCTCTAAACTGTGCTCCATTCTTTCAGGTTGACCCTGCACTTGTATATCCTTTGTAGGAGTAAATAAAAATGACAGCACTTGTTAATAACAGTGGCTTTGACTAATCGACACAAACTATTATTCATTGATACATTTTATAAAGCCAATTAAGATTCAAAATTTTAATAAGTTGCAATTTAGTGACATAATATCAATGTCTGAAAGGGCTTAGTCAGTAAGGCTTGATATTTTATACAGTAAGTGAGTATGCAGTGGCAAGTACTTACAGTTTCATATGACCAACTTGGTGCAAGGGCATAGTATGTCCCTAATCTTGATGGACGTTTTCGGGCTCCCTGACTTTCTGGACTTTTGAGCGTTAGCTGTAGTATATGCGAGTGAGCTGTCTGATCAGTTAGGTGTCTCTGCTTCATCTTCACTGGCGTTGATTGTAGAGGTGGAGTGAATGATAAATCCTCAACTTCAGTGTCTTCCGCAGCAGGATTAAATGAAGGATCATCTGTACTCTTTTAAAAACACACATAAGATAAGTTAAAATTAATGTCATCAAACAACATAATGGTAAGTGTAATACTTTTATCTCACAGAAAGGCCAGGTCTTTGATCAACTCATAGTACAGGACATGTATTAGTAATACCTCACACTGAAATCTGTGCAAAAAATACAATTCCTTTTTTATGTTGCAATTGAGTTGCATGTGATAATGTGAGAGTACTTACAGTTTGAAATGACCATGTTGGGGGAAGGGCTATGTAGGTCCTTGATGTTGTCTTGTCTGCAGCTTGGGGACTTGTGAGCAACATAAGTAACCCTTCATGATACTTCTGAGTATGACCAGGAGACCAGGAGGTCTCTATGTCTTGGGTCTCTGTTGCAGCAGGAACGTGTGGGGCGCTGCTGGCCTGTCCCTCCTGGAAACATTTACATTGGTTTCAGTGGCAATTATGTTTCTGGTTATTTCTTTTACTAGCAATCAGTCAAGCACAGCCTTAGTCAGTGGGTCAGTGGGTTCAGAAAATATTTTTCTCCTTTGCCAGATCTATGTGTTTTAGAACATGGTTACCCATAAAAAGGCAAAGGTTTTGTCTCAACTTTAGTCTGCCCCCCCCACCCGGCCGTCAAAGCTTCGATTATCAAAATATGATAATCGGGTCAGCCCTATTGTGTACACTAATGACGTTTATTGCACAGAACATACAACTTCAGGTTGCTCTGAAGCCACTTTCTAAGTTTGCACTGGTAGGTAGTAGTAGCACCGTGCTAGTTCAGAAGTAGCTTGTTTAGCCATAGCAGCATAATGTATATAGCTTGTAAAAACGTAAAGTTGTTGTACACACCTCTGGTAGCGTTGTGTTCGGAACAGCGGTTGATTTCAAACACATCCGTCCTATCGGGTTTCTTCGTAAATCATCTGGTGAAAAATGTTCACTACAAACACGGTGGTGTTTGAGTACTTGCAATGGAAGGTCAGGGTCCATGCGAAGCGCCAATAGCCACAGTCGGAGTCTATATGGGTCTTGCAATGGCAGCCGGTGGAAAGATGTATTCCCGGTTCTCCACTTCAGAAGCTTTTCTTGGTTGAAGCATCCAGGGTAGGAACAGACGAGAACCATTTTGGATGGCAAAAAAGAAATGCCGCCGGTATAAGGCAGGCTACTCTTCTCCTCCTCCTTCTTTTTCCTCTCCTTCTTCTTTTTCTTCTTCTTCCAAAGACGGTTTATAAACCTTCTTCTTCTTCTTCTTCTTCTTCTTCTTCTTCTTCTTCTTCTTCTTCTTCTTCTTCTTCTTCTTCTTCTTCTTCTTCTTCTCTCGTTTCACGGCGGTTCTGGTCCTTCGCCGGCAGCAGGGGCTGGCTCAATTTGCCGGGGTAAACAAGGAAGCGAGTCGGTCTCAGTGCGAACCTTGCGCATGCGCGCTGGCAGCGGAAGAGCCGGGACAACAACACTCGGAGCTAATGCTACAAACATGCTTGGAATGTGGACTTATTTAATTTTTTTCGGGACAATTACGCAATTTGGGGCTTCAGCACAAGACGGACATTACATACGAGCATCATGGAGGTATTTGGATGTTTTTTTGTGTGTGTTTTTTTACGAAGAGCTCTGGTGTCCCTTTACAACCGTTGCATTGAAATGCACTGCTACACCGAGACCCCCTGTAACTCAGAGAAGGGACGGAGGACTCCGAAACTTCTTCCAGCCCTTAGTCAACATGAGGGTGAGTAGATAATGAGCGAAATATCATTCTAGGGTGAACTATCCCTTTAACAGTTTTACTTTCTGCACATGTACACGCAGACAGAGAGACTGTCAGACTCACACACCCAGACACACACACAGGTTTTCAGCTCAAATTCATCAGCCTCTCAATTCTTTTATACTTTTGATGTAAACATCTCCAACAATTTATATTTTTCTCATGAATTTAAGTTCAGACGTTTAGTCTTTCCAACTCTATTAAGAGTAGTACAATTACAGGTGGAGCCAGGACATAGGATGCAGCTTTTAACATGTGATCGATCTATCTATCTATCTATCTATCTATCTATCTATCTATCTATCTATCTATCTATCTATCTATCTATCTATCTATCTATCTATCTATCTATCTATCTATCTATACCCCTCCCTATTTTTAACCCCTCTGTATCTATCTATCTATCTATCTATCTATCTATCTATCTATCTATCTATCTATCTATCTATCTATCTATCTATCTATCTATCTATCTATCTATCTATCTATCTATCTATCTATCTATCTATCTATCTATCTATCTATACCCTTCCCTATTTTTATCCCCTCTGTATCTATCTATCTATCTATACCCCTCCCTATTTTTAACCCCTCTGTCTCCTTTCTTTCTTTCATTCTTTCTTTCTTTCTTTCTTTCTTTCTTTCTTTCTTTCTTTCTTTCTTTCTTTCTTTCTTTCTTTCTTTATTCTACTCCTTCATTTGTATTTTACGTAACTTTTTCTATCCTTCCCTCTCTATCCATCCATCCATCTACCTCTTTCTATCTATCATCCCCCTCTCTCTTTTTCTTCTTTCTTTCTTTCTTTCTCTCTCTCCATTTCTGTCTTTTTACTTATTTGTTTGTTTGATTCTTTCTTTCTTTCTTTCTTTCTTTCTTTCTGTCCTTTTCTTTTTTCTCTCTTGTTTCAATCTTTCTTTCTTTCTTTCTTTCTTTCAACAATTTCTTCAGCTCATTCAGCATTGCTTTCAGCATTCACACCATTTCCATTCTTGGAAATGTTTTTTCTAGTTAGGGCCGCGGGCAATCGCACCGGGCACTGGTCCCAACAGCTATGAAATATCTGCAGGGACCAGTGCCCGGGCAAAGCTATTGTTCTTCTGTTTGGCCATTTTCTTCCGCCTTTTTACGGTCTTCTTCTAGTCCTTCATACTTTGTGCTATTTCAACAATTCATATATCAAAACGTGCAGCTTTTTTTGAACTTTATCGGCATTACTTTTCTCTTTTTAACTATTTATACTTTTTCAAATATTTAACTTTTTCTGATTTTTTTCAGCTTTATAATGGGTGTGTATTGCGTCTAACGAGCAGAGCTAGAGTGGTGTCAGAGTGGATAGAGGCAAAAAAACATTCTAGAGTTTTTCTGGCTAAACTGTCAGCACGGCCACAAATTAAACTCTAGACAAATTATTTTCTCCAGTTTTGTAGCCACACTTGTCTTCTGGCTAAAATTCTGGTCAAAAATGCAAAGAGACTTAGATAATAATTTAAAATATTTTTTAAATGCAGCCAGGGAGCTCTCTGCTCTCATTCAGCCCAATGCATTTTTTTCACATCAGCAGGAGAAGGAGCTCAACTTTGTAACTTGCTGTTAAGTGCTTTTTAATTCATTTTAATTCACCAAAAAATAGTCACAGGTCACAAAAAAGTCCTCTTCTTACTTGGTGTGGCTAATTTATACTAATTTCTTTTTATTTTAAGCATCATTGAAAAATCTCACATTCATCAAAGTCTCAACCTCTCTTCTCCCCAACTCTACTCTAGTGTAGTGGTTAGGGTGGCTGCTTGCCAACCCCAAGGTCACTGGTTCAAATTCAGGTTGAGCACTCTTGTTATGAATTCTGCTCCCCTCCATCACCCTCAATTGGTTACAGGTGGTCGTTAAGAGACGCATTAATTGCTAGTGCCACAGTTTGTAACTTGCTGTTAAGTGCTTTTTAAATCATTTTAATTCACCAAAAAATAGTCACAGGTCATAAAAAAGTCCTCTTCTTTCTTGGTGTGGCTAATTTCTGCACTTTCCTTACCTTTTTTTTTAAGCAGGAGCCAGTGATCCTCTTATTAAAGGTTTTCTTTGCCCCTCACATACTGTCTCTGCCTGTAGCCTAGTGGTTAGCTTGCTGAGCTGGAGACCTGAAGGTTACTGGTTCAAATCTTGCCTCAATAACAATTATAGTGAATTATTTTCCCAGTCGTCCTCTGTTGACTTCTGATAACTTGCTTCATGTTGAAACTGCTGCTCTCAGCCTGAAATTCACAGACATTTTCATTCTAAGTCATTCAAGCTTGACTCTCAAGCTTTCTTGGTGTTGACACAGTGTGTTTGCAACAGGTGCAGCTCGTTAACTTCAGAGTGAGACAGAGTGCAGTTCATCAACAGACAACAGTCTTTGCAACAGTGTGTACACTGTGGCCTAGAGGCAAAGTCAAAGTCTTCTGACCATGAGATTGTGGGTTCAATTCCTACCTTGGTCAACCATTTGTATGGTCATCACTGCTTGCACTATTTTCACAAACGTGTCCTCTACTTACTTGTTGTGGTTAATTTCTGCACTTTCCTTACTTTTTTTTTTAAGCAGAAGCCAGTGATCCTCTTATCAAAGGTTTTCTTTGCCCCTCACATACTGTCTCTGTCTGTAGCCTAGTGGTTAGCTTGCTGGTCTGAAGACCTGAAGGTTGCTGGTTCAAATCTTGCCTCAACAACAATTATAGTGAATTATTTTCCCAGTCGTCCTCTGTTGACTTCTGATAACTTGCTTCATGTTGAAACTGCTGCTCTCAGCCTGAAATTCACAGAAATTTTCATTCTAAGTCATTCAAGCTTGACTCTCAAGCTTTCTTGGTGTTGACACAGTGTGTTTCCAACAGGTGCAGCTCGTTAACTTCAGAGTGAGACAGAGTGCAGCTCATCAACAGACAACAGTCTTTGCAACAGTGTGTACACTGTGGCCTAGAGGCAAAGTCAAAGTCTTCTGACCATGAGATTGTGGGTTCAATTCCTACCTTGGTCAACCATTTGTATCGTCATCACTGCTTGCACTATTTTCACAAACGTGTCCTCTACTTACTTGTTGTGGTTAATTTCTGCACTTTCCTTACTTTTTTTTTTAAGCAGAAGCCAGTGATCCTCTTATCAAAGGTTTTCTTTGCCCCTCACATACTGTCTCTGTCTGTAGCCTAGTGGTTAGCTTTCTGGTCTGAAGACCTGAAGGTTGCTGGTTCAAATCTTGCCTCAACAACAATTATAGTGAATTATTTTCCCAGTCGTCCTCTGTTGACTTCTGATAACTTGCTTCATGTTGAAACTGCTGCTCTCAGCCTGAAATTCACAGAAATTTTCATTCTAAGTCATTCAAGCTTGACTCTCAAGCTTTCTTGGTGTTGACACAGTGTGTTTCCAACAGGTGCAGCTCGTTAACTTCAGAGTGAGACAGAGTGCAGCTCATCAACAGACAACAGTCTTTGCAACAGTGTGTACACTGTGGCCTAGAGGCAAAGTCAAAGTCTTCTGACCATGAGATTGTGGGTTCAATTCCTACCTTGGTCAACCATTTGTATGGTCATCACTGCTTGCACTATTTTCACAAAAGTCTCCTCTACTTACTTGTTGTGGTTAATTTCTGCACTTTCCTTACTTTTTTTTTAAGCAGAAGCCAGGTGCAGCTCGTTAACTTCAGAGTGAGACAGAGTGCAGCTCATCAACAGACAACAGTCTCTGCAACTGTGTGTGCACTGTGGCCTAGAGGCAGAGTGGAAGTCTACTGACCATGAGGTTTTGGGTTCGATTCCGACCTCGGTCAAACATTTGTATGGTGATCACTGCTTGCGCTATTTGCTAATTCTGCAACAGCGTTCAGCTGCTTTCAGCAGTCACACCATTTCCATTCTTGGAAATGCTTTTTCTAGTTCTTCGTCCTCTTCCGGACGATTTTCGATTCGCTACTAGTCCTGCAACTCGAAGAGTTGCAGGCCAAATTATATATCAAAACGTGCGTCTTGATCGGGATCGGTGTGCTATTACTTTTCTCAACAGTGTACGAATTTTTCGCGACGTATGTCGCCAAAAACTACGCAAAATTTTGCATGTAAGTCAATGGGACGGGCGAAAAAAAAAGAGCGAAAAAGACCAATCATTGGAGTTTAACAAACGTCTACTGCTCAGGCATACTTTCACCTAGAGACTTCATTTAAACTTTAAACAGTAGACACAAGTCTTGTGTATTGTCGTATTACTCCACGTTTTGATAGGTCATATAGTTTTTGATCAATCCCTGATCAATGACCATGATCATTTTTGGAGAAATTATGAGTTTATAATGGGTGTGTATTGCATGGAATGTTCGTGTCAGAGCACGTGACATCATCGGTTAGAGTGGGAGAGAGTGAAGAAACATTCTGTATTTTTTCTGGATAAACTGTCAGCACGGCCACAATTCACAGTCTACACACATAATTTTTTCAGAATTTGTAAGACAAACTTGTTATCTCTCATGTCATGTGCTCAAAATATCAGAGAGACTTACAGAATTGACAGAATCAGCCTCTGAGTGCGGCCACGTCTGTCTCTGCTCCTCATTGAGTCCAATACAAATATTTTCTGAGAGGAGCAGAACGGCCTGATGTTTTAAAACTGCCAGCGTCGCCAAAATATTTACTGTAGAAACACCAAATCGTACCGAAATTTTCAGTAAGTCCTTAGAGCAACGTTGATCTGTGTTTTGTTCTGATAGGAGTTACCGTTTTGTCATGCTAAGCCTAAATGTGAGACCGGTTTAGAGGCAGAAAATGGCTCTTTTTCTCCACGTTTCTGTCTGTCTCAGCCTGCGGGGGCCCCTATCGCCGTGGTAACCTCTTTGATCCTCAGGCCAGAGCTCGTTAACTTCATAAACAATCCACCTGGCGCTCGTTTAAATGTTTATAAACACAGACACAGCTAAATCAGACTGACACAGGATGCAGCTACTAACTAACTATGTGTCAAGTCAGTCACACACACACACACACAGACTCTAGAGCCAGCTTCATGTGATTACAGTTACACACACACACACACACACACACACACACACACAGGTAACTTCATGTGATTACACACACACACACACACACACACACACACACACACACACACACACACACACACACACACACACACACACACACACACACACAGGTAACTTCATGTGATTAGCCTAAATGTGAGACCGGTGCAGAGGCAGAAAATGGCTCTTTTTCTCCACGTTTCTGTCTGTCTCAGCCTGCGGGGGCCCCTGTCGCCGTGGTAACCTCTTTGATCCTCAGGCCAGGGCTCGTTAACTTCATAAACAATCCACCTGGCGCTCGTTTAAATGTTTATAAACAGAGACACAGCTAAATCAGACTGACACAGGATGCAGGTCATAGTCACACACACACACAGACTCTAGAACCAGCTTCATGTGATTACAGTCACACACACACACACACACACACACACACACACACACACACACACACACACACACACACACACACACACACAGGTAACCTAATGTGGTTACAGCTCCTCCATATCAGTGCTTATAGAAAGATGATCATGTGTCTGTCTGATCAGCTCTGTCTTGACCTTAAGATCGTGGGTTTGATTCCCATGTTGACAGAGATGGCACAACCCGCAGTAGCTCCCGTGGCCCATTCAAAATTTCCCGAGAGGAAATTTTCTAGTTATGATTATTATTATTGTTGCTGTACGGAGTCAAATACAACGAAGAGCCAGCAGCTCGAAACGTTGTCTTTATCATATATTTATTTATTTATATAATATTGTTCTACTTCGGGAGAAGACAGTGTTGAGTTCTCTTTCTGCCTCATAACTATGTACAGTGCCATGGATTTATCGGGGAACTGCTGATATTTTGTCTTAGTAGTGCTGAATATGACCAAGCCGCTGTCTCAGTGCTGAAATATGAATGAATGACAGCGTGTCACTGCCCGAGAGAGAGAGAGAGAGAGAGAGAGAGAGATGCCTCTTTCTTTTATTTTGCTTCTTTTGCGTACATTGTTGTCCTCCTGCTTATGACACGCGCTGTCCCCTGCAGATGCTTCTATAATAAACATTTGCTTAGGATTGATTGTGATAGGTAGCCTACACGGTTGGGAGGAAGAGAGAGAGAGAGAGAGAGAGAGAGAGAGAGAGATGCGCTGCTTGGGGGTGGGCAGGGTGGGGTGGGCTATTAGTAGATATAAACAACAACAACCAACACAACGACCATTAGTCATTGCGTTATTACATTTTATTACATTGAAAATTGAAGATTTTCACTTCCCCACAAATGTAATAAGGAAATTGCGTATTACGTTTGTAGTAGGCAGCGGCTATTACGTTTGTGGAAAATGTATTACGTTTGCAGGATTATTACATTAAAAGCTGCATATTTTTTTTACGTTTGTGGTTTATTACGTTTGTGGGCATTATTACATTGGCGGGCGTTACAGTGCCCTGTGCCAGGAAGGGAGCCTAGTACAGGGAGCCATCCCGGACTGTAGCCAAAGTCTGGGACTGGATCTGAAAAGAGTAGAAAAGAACCATAAAGGGGCCGCTGCCACCTGCCAAATATGCCCGGGGTTGGAGATCTCAGGGTCGGATTGAGTCTCTGAGAAGAGCTGGTCTATGACCCAGCCCCATGCAGCATTATTCCATAAGGTGGCGAACGTTACTGCAGCAGATCATAATATAGCTATATTCCTCAAATAACAAAACAATCAGTCAATCAACAGGTATTCAATTAATAGCCGGGTCCAGTAGTCCATGGTTCTGAAACATTAGGCTCCGTGCCAGTCTTTGATAGGCTACGTCAATGATTAGTAAAACAAAGTAATAAAATTATAATAATAATTTTTATGCATTATTCGTTGTGTAGTGTCAGATTTACATTTTTTCAACATAAATAACAGTCACGGGACGTTTTTGTTGCATAGACTGCTTAATGTTTTGATTGCACCATCATAACTCGTGTGTGTGTGTGTGTGTGTGTGTGTGTGTGTGTGTGTGCTTTCAAGCTGTTGATAATATATTTATTTGAGTAGACTTAAATGTTAACTTTTTCACACTAATCTTCAAAAATTCAAACTCACTTAATAATGCAGGATTTTCTAACGTGTTCCTCTGCGTTTTCAACTTTTTTTTTTACACTCATCTAAAACAGTGGTATTTTCCCACCATGTCATGTCTCTACTTTTTAATCTATTCTGTACTCTCACTTATTTTATTATGAGTTATTCAGGTGTTTCTCAACGAAAGGAATTCGTGCAAAAAAAAAAAAAAAAGAATATGTGGTTTGCTTCTTGCAGCTCTGGACCCTGATGCCTCAGCCATGCTTCGTTCCAGGTGACTAAACAGCAGGCAATATTTTGCTTAAGGACCTTATACCTGGCGTGTAGATTCTTACGATAAATTAAAACCATATGGAATCTACTGCAACGGTTGCATAGACGACAAACAATTCTCCGCAATTTTCCTTTGATAAATCACACCAGACCCAAGAATGTTGCACACGTGAACACAACTCATACTCCGTCCCCGGAACGCCTAGACACAATATGGTCAGCACGTGCATAATAATTAGCCATGTGCGCTCTGTGGAGCGGCAACAAAGTGACAACAAAGCAACAACATAGGCAACGTGCGGAGAGCGGGGGGAAGAAAACTTCTCTGAAAGCGAGATACATTGCAATATCGGGCAATTCGACATCCTTCTTATAAGATTTACTTTTTAATATTTTCTCACCTATTTCAGATTTCAACCATTGAACTGTTAAACTATAAATATGCAGGATTTCTACATTTTCCTCAAACTTTTTATTAACGTGTTAAACTTTTACCCTTCAGATATGTTGTAGTTATTTTTAGTTATTCTGCCCTTTAACGGATTGTAACTACTTCTATATTATTCCACTTTTATACTTCAGATATTGTTTCATCTATATTAGTAATGGTTCAAAAAATGTTTTCAAACTGTTTTAAATAAATCTGAGTGCACTTTAACCTTTCAATTCATTCATACTATTCTTCACTAATTCAAGTAATTAGCACCCATTTCATACATCCTCCATCTTTCATCTTCTACTTTTACTATTCAGATATTGTTTAATCTACATTAGTAATGGTTCAAAAATATTTTCAAACTGTCAGTTTTAAGTAAATCTGAGTAGATTTCAGACTTTCAATTTCTTCATACTGATCTTCAACAATTCAAGTAATTTCAAACCATTTCATACTCTTCATATATTGTTTCATCTCTTCAAGATTTCTTCAGCAGTTTCTTATTTTTTGAGATGAGTGTAATTTTTTTTTTTTTTCAAATGGAATTCGTGCAAAAAAGAAAAAAGGAAGATGTGGTTTGCTGTCCATGGTTCTGAAACATTAGGCTACGTGTTATCAGTCTTTGATAGGTCATTGATTAAAAATAAAGAATAAATAAATAAATAATAATAATAATAATACTTTTGATGCATTATTCGTTTTTGTGTAATATCAGATTTACATTTTTTTTCAACTTATTTTACTGTCATGAGACGTTTTTGATGCATAGACTGCTTAATAAAAAGATATAAGTGCTGCTTAATAAAGAAAAAAGCCTAAGTGCGTGTGGCCTGCAGCTGGCACACTGAGTATTTGATCGTTTGAGAGCGAAGACTGAGAGACAGAGCCACCTGCAGCAGACCCGTGTGAAAAGATCCGAGGAATCCGATTGTCCCTGAACATATCAAACAACTTCAACTCCCCTACGTCATCGGGCTGAAGGCTCATTCTACTCGGACTCCCTAGCGGTAAGTAATGCACTTACGGTTCTCCCGTAGAGTCTGTTGTGAAGCGGTTTAAATTACGGTATTTTTTTTAACGTGTTATGGTCAAACAGATATGATAATGTCTTTATTAAACTTCCATGAAAATATAATAAAAGACCTGTGAGATTATGGTGCTGACACTGCTTTCTTTTAAAGATAACGGCTATCTATAAACAAGTTGATAACGGTTGTTGTCGTTAAGCAAACGCCTCGTTCAGAAGTTAACGGTTATGTTGCTGCTATAAAGCGCCTGTGTGAGCAAAGCAGGTTTGTGTTGTTCAGTTTGGGGGATTCATGGTGTCTAAAAAGTGTAAAGTTAATAGTTGTTATTTTGTAGCCTGTATTGTCGTAATCATCAGCTGTTTCCCCCTGCCGGTGATCGGTTCAGTGTGTGTGTGTAGTGGAGATTGTTTGTGGTTGTCATGGTGATGAGGCCGGTGTCGTGGCAAGGTGCTTATCCCCGATAGGAAGTGTTTCCCCTGCCGCGGGAGCGCGCATGCATGCAGCGAAGGTGAAACTAAGATACTGCGCTGGATTTCATCTAAATAAAAGGAAACTACGTACATTTGAGTTGTTTGATTCATCGTTTTAGTGTTCTAGTTTTATCAGCGAGGTTTTGCAAAGTAAAGTGGCTCGGCTATCAAAATAAATGATTTAATCTGTAGGATACGTGTTACTCAACGCACTATTCACTACGCTGAATTGAGAACGTAGCCTATAAAACCGAGGCAATATAGGCTACTATAACGTGACATATAATGCGCTATGATGCACAATTTGTTAAATAAAATAAACTCCCCTTTTCAAAATCAAGATCGCTGTGATTATTTGCTGGCCTCAATTGGATTTGTTTCCTCTTTTCCATTCAAAGATACAGGGTTCTGACCATCAAATCATTTATTCTGTGTAGGCTATTACTCAGACCATTTTAATGAGCAAGTTTCCTCAATTCAGTGTAGTGAATAGGCCTAATGTGTTGAATAACAGATACAGATTTACTTAAAATGGTCTGAGTAATACACAGAATAAATGTTTTGGTGGTCAGACTACAGCAGTCCAACACAGGGGGGGGGGTACGTTTCATGGCAGGCAGAAAAGACAGTCTGATATAATTTGTTTCCCCCTGTAACTTTGGCTGTGAAAGAGGAAACTGGTTCATATTCACCAAGGTTACTTATTATGGTCTGACTAATACACAGAATAAATGTTTTGGTGGTCAGACTATGCAGTCCAACACAGGGGGGGGGATACTTTTCATGGCAGGCAGAAAAGACAGTCTGATATAATTTGTTTCCCCCTGTAACTTTGGCTGTGAAAGAGGAAACTGGTTCATATTCACCAAGGTTACTTATTATGGTCTGAGTAATACAGAGAATAAATGATTTGGTGGTCAGACAACAGCAGTCCAACACAGGGGGGGGATACTTTTCATGGCAGGCAGAAAAGACAGTCTGATATAATTTGTTTCCCCCTGTAACTTTGGCTGTGAAAGAGGAAACTGGTTCATATTCACCAAGGTTACTTATTATGGTCTGAGTAATACACAGAATAAATGATTTGGTGGTCAGACTACAGCAGTCCAACACAGGGGGGGGGGGTACTTTTCATGGCAGGCAGAAAAGACAGTCTGATATAATTTGTTTCCCCCTGTAACTTTGGCTGTGAAAGAGGAAACTGGTTCATATTCACCAAGGTTACTTATTATGGTCTGACTAATACAGAGAATAAATGATTTGGTGGTCAGACTACAGCAGTCCAACACAGCCAAAGTCTGACCACCAAGTCATTTATTCTCTGTATTACTCAGACCATAATAAGTAACCTTGGTGAATATGAACCAGTTTCCTCTTTCACAGCCAAAGTTACAGGGGGAAACAAATTATATCAGACTGTCTTTTCTGCCTGCCATGAGAAGTATCCCCACCCCCTGTGTTGGACTGCTGTAGTCTGACCACCAAAACATTTATTCTGTGTATTGCTCAGACCATAATAAGTAACCTTGGTGAGTATGAGCATTTTTCCTCTTTCACAGCCAAAGTTACAGGGGGAAACAAATTATATCAGACTGTCTTTTCTGCCTGCCATGAAAAGTATCCCCCCCCTGTGTTGGACTGCTGTAGTCTGACCACCAAAACATTTATTCTGTGTATTACTCAGACCATTTTAAGTAAATCTGTATCTGTTATTCAACACATTAGGCCTATTCACTACACTGAATTGAGGAAACTTGCTCATTAAAATGGTCTGAGTAATAGCCTACACAGAATAAATGATTTGATGGTCAGAACCCTGTATCTTTGAATGGAAAAGAGGAAACAAATCCAATTGAGGCCAGCAAATAATTACAGCGATCTTGATTTTGAAAAGGGGAGTTTATTTTATTTAACAAATTGTGCATCATAGCGCATTATATGTCACGTTATAGTAACTAGGGTTTCTCAACGGGGGCGGTACCGCCGCAAATATAACACTCATTATGCGGAAAATTCCCGCATACGTTTCAAACCAACCATAGTGCGCACTACAGGAGCGCTGCGTCAGACGGTCTGACTTAAATGACACACACGTCTTTGTATAGTTTAACCATAGGCTACTGAATGAAGTTAGATGGATTTTTTATACCAAGTACAGCCAAACATTAGTGTAGGCTACAGGCTGAAGAAAGAGGAATAGCAGAGCTCCTATGACTGCTCGTCCCTGCGAGGAGCAGGTGACCCGAGCCGTCTTTTTTTTTTTTTTTAGCGGCGCCGTCTTTACAGGTGAAGCACACGCACATGTCCGCCCGACTTTACCCGACGGGGTTTTCCTGCCGATCTAAGGTGATTTTTGGCTGCCACCTTAATAGTTACAGGGTGCATGTTGGGTCTTTATAGCGTCTTGCACAAACACCTCGTTTAAAGAGGGAAGCCCGTAAATTACCAGTGGCGTAATGTCAATAGAAACCGAGGGGGCAGGTGCCCCCTCAGATTTGAGGGATGTTTTTTTTTTTTTTTTTTTTAAGTTACTTTACCTTACTTATTATTTTACCATCTAGCTATGATCAGTGGTCATATTGAGTGAAATGTATTACAAATAATGTCATAGTCCATCTCAAAAATACATCATTGCCTTTTTCCAAAAATTACAACTCCCCTCCTTTCTGATGGATGTGGTCTCTTCCACCCTGACTCACACATGCGCACCTTGCCTGCATCAGCCCGTGCTTGGGGTAAAAAAAAAAAAAAAAAAAGTCTGTGCTAGGGGAGGGGAGCTACCTTCAATGGAAATGTGAGAGCAGTGTAACATTAAACTAGGGATTTCAAATGTTTAATCAAAGTGGAACTATGCAAGTCCGCTGCTTTTCCACTGTTTTGCTAGCAGTCCCTGGCCATGTGCATTTGTTTACAATGAAGCCGAAAAATCAATACATGGCCATGTGCATTTGTTTACGATGAAGCCACGAAAAATCAATATATGGAGTGGTGAAATAAGTTTTTTGAAATACATCCACCTTATTGTTCCACATTGTTAGCCAAGATAATGTTTCTGAAATTCAGTTTTACCAACTTTTTGGTCCCCAGTTAGTGCCCAAAATAAGTGATTTGAGGGCATCCTCAAAAAAATTTTGCACGCACAATTGGACATTCTAGCACCAAATCAACAATCTTTTTTTTTTTTTTTTTAACTGCAACATAGGGTTCCCGTCATGATATTGTTTGTATTTTGAGCATTAAAACTTCCATAGTCCATAGTTTTCTTTGTTTGATATGTCAAGAGACTTTTGGTTGAGTAACCATGGACAGCTCCGTCATCATTACCATCATTATGGGCAGTTTGTGTTCTAGAGACCTGTAAAAAAATAAATAATTTAGGTCAAATGCTGGAAATTTGAAGTCCGCTTTTTGAAAATGACAAACTGTTTTGGTGCTTGAAATATGTTTACCAGAGTCTTAGCTTCACGAAAGCAGTGAAATATGAATAAAGTAACAGATAAGTGTAGAAAACAAGTTTAAACCGAAATTTTGTAACATTGTTTTTTTTTTTTTTGGGGGGGGGGAGGGGAGCGGTCAGAGGATCATGGTATGGCCAGGGGGGCGTTGGTTCAAAAAAGGTTGAGAACCACTTATAGGCTACGTTCTCAATTCAGCGTAGTGAATAGTGCGTTGATTAACACACGTCCTACAGATTAAATCATTTATTTTGATAGCCGAGCCACTTTGCAAAACATCGCTGATAAAACTAGAACACTAAAACGATGAATCAAACAACTCAAATGTACGTAGTTTCCTTTTATTTAGATGAAATCCAGCGCAGTATCTTAGTTTCACCTTCGCTGCATGCATGCGCGCTCCCGCGGCAGGGGAAACACTTCCTATCGGGGATAAGCACCTTGGCACGACACCGGTCAGTAGTGGAGTGTAACGTCCGTCTCCGTTCCTCCGTTCCTGTTTGCCTGTTTTCCTGATCATCAATACATATTATACCACCACAACGACCCCTCATTCTACAAAAGCATCAGTGGCTGCAGCTGGCAGAGGCATTAGAGTTAGTCTAAATGGTGATATAGTGACGTGAAAATGTGATGAAATGCCATCTAATAATTATCCTAATGGTGCATGTTGCTCCCATGCTTTTATTTTGTAAAAGTCTGTTGCTGGATTATTTTAGCCTAGCGCACTACACGCAGGTTGCTCTGACTGTGCGGACGCTTGTTGCACTGTGGTGAAGTTAGAACCATCAAGGTGGGAGAGGGACGGACAAAACAGCGGCCCAGAGAGCTCTCATGCGGGGAGGGTTACGTGCTAAACTCGCCGGCCGTCTCTGCTGAAGTTGGCTTCATGTTGGTAATGTTGCTATCGGGATGTCCAGCATATTCCTCTTCAATGTCCGGTCTCTGGTAAACAACATGAATGAACTGCGACAGGATCACGTTTTTAAAAGGATCCTGGACTGTCATGTTTATAATGAGCATGGTTTAACATATTAACAGCAGGTCACGCTGTTTCCAAAACGACACCGACTTCAGCAGACACGTGAGTTTTACAGTGGCTCCTGTCATTACTTTGTTTTCAAAATATCACCATGCTGCTTGTCCTGCCTATTTTAAATTGTGTATTTTTTCGAGGGTATTCTGCATAAGTAGCCTATGAGATGTTGAGGGGCTGTAGTCTGAAGCTGCTCAGTTTTAATATAGCCTAAACCTACTAATTGTGATTGGCGATTTAAAATAATAATAAAAATAATTTAAATATGGCTGAGTGATCAATAACAAATTAAACATAAGATAATTCTAAGCAAATTCAGTGTCCCAGTTAAAGGCGCTCAGGCAGGGGATTTTGAAGTAATCCAGAAAGTATTCCAATTACATTACATTACTTGAGTAATCTAAGTACATTACAGATTACATTTTAGGACATGTAATCAGTAATCTGTAAGGGAATACATTTTAAAAGTAACCCTCCCAACACTGCGCACATGGATCTCAACATGAGAGAGAAGGTTCACTCTGCTATAGGCTACCTTATTTCCATCTCATCCCACACACAACGACCTATGGCTTGTGGAGAAAGCATATGGCTTGTTGTGAAGATGTACAGCGTGATGGAGAGAGGGAAAACAATGGTTCATACAGCCAGCTGATCCACCGGTCCTCTGAGTGAAATATGCAAGTTAGTCAGATAAACAGGGCCGTTGCTAGGAATTCTGGGGGCCCTGAAAGAATAAAAGAGGGCCCCTGACTTCTCAATATTTTTTCTTAGCCTATTTATTATAATTTTTTATTTAGCCTACTTTGTTTTGATGCTAATGCAGCATTACTATGAGTATTAGTCAGGGCCTTATGCAGAATAATTCAGTCATACAGGGGTTTTTTGTGGGCCCCACTGGGCGCTGGGCCCCTAGAATTATCATCACCTTTTTCCCCTATACAACGGCCCTGCAGATAATTAATGACATGTCCTGAATAAAAAAGTGGCAAAGTGACTGGACTGACGAGTTTTGTTTTATTTTATTTTTATTTTATT
>NC_140915.1:31712674-31744466 GCF_045865225.1 Trachurus japonicus | reverse complement strand
TAGTTAAAAAAGAATAAAACCATTTAATCAGGGTAGTGTTGACATTTATGTCATTAAATTTTTCTAAAAGTAGATGAGGTTGCACAGTATTAAATGCTGAACTAAAATCAATAAGTAAAATTTGAGCACAAGTCTACGTCTCTTCCAGATGCTTAGAAACAAAATGCAACATAGAATTGCATCTTCAGTACTGCATTCATGTTGTAGGCTAACTGACATGCATCTAACATGGACTGTACTTCTGTTTTGAGCAGTAACAAAACACATTTTTCACAACATTTCACAATTTTCGAGGTCAAGGCTACAGGTCGAAAGTCATTGATCTCTGTAGCAAAGGCTTTTTGGGCACTGGTGTTATTACTGACCTCTTACACAGAGCTGGGACAGTGTGGGTGTCTAATGACCGCTGGAATATTGTTGAGATGCATTATATTCTGTTTATTTTTCTCATGGTGAGGATGTTTTAAATGTTAAATTGTGTGTTGGATATGTACCAGATATATGCCAGAGGGCAGTTTGTGGGTCTGAATGTTCACTTTCAGAGAGAGAGTGAGAAGCACCAGGGTGATGAGGCTTGGTTCAACACCTGGGCGGCCTTTTGTCTGCCCTGGGTGCAGTTTGAGTAGAAGAAGCACAGAGACGCTATTGGTATGTATGGTTACTCTCATAGCCACAATTAATGCTCAGAACAGCACCAAACTGCATCAACAGTAGGGGAGACCGGGGTTGGTTGGCTACAGGGGTTGGTTGGCACACCCCTGTTTTCTGGCCTCCTGTTGGTCACAGACTCACAAATGTGACATCAAATGATCATCTTTTTGAGCTGCACTTATCTAGTTTGTTAAAACATCTGAAAATGACTCACTTTTTTGCTGAGGGCAAAATATCAGTTTTTTAGTACCAAAAGTAAAAAATTGCCCCCCGCACTTAAAGTGTTATAAAATTGCTTTGGATGAAGATATTGGAAATGTGTTACTTCCAGTTTGTAGAGATAGGAGTCAGCTTCAATTTGATATGAAACTTGAAAGTCTTTGATGAGTGATGTTAACTGGGCAACATCATATATTCACAAAAGTGGGTTTGTTTTGGTCGGGGTTGGTTGGCACACTCATGTCGGGGTTGGTTGGCACACACAAACCAACCCCAACATGCAGTATACATATATTAAATGTGATTAAACATAATTTCATACAATTCAGGGCACTGAGTGAAGAAATGGGCACATGACTTATGCAGTGAAATGGGCCACAAAGCCTACATATGCCAATACTGTAATTCCAGTGATTCTATATAGGCCTTAATGTAAATAATCTGCATCCACCCCACACAGCAAATCTAAAACACAGTGAGATGGAAATAAATAAAAATACAAAGAGGTGATATGCTATATTTAAGGATAAATTCTATATTCATTGAATATTTTCTCTTTAAAAAATAAAAAAAAAGCTCGAATAATTTACTGTTTAATGTTCTGTGTACGTGTTATCTTGTTTGTGGCCTTAAATGCCCTGTTTTAGTGTTATACATGCAAATATATACATGCATATACATGCTATCCTCTTAAATTTGAATATATTAGAATTCAATTTCCAATTTATTATTATATTGGTTGCTTCATCCATTCATTTTTACATTGTGCCAACCAACCCCATGAAGTGTGCCAACCAACCCCATGTCGGGGCTGGTTGGCACAAGTGCGCAGTATGATTTTATTCATAAATAAATTGATTTTAGAATATAACTGTGGACATGGAAATGTGTTTAGTTAAAGCTGACACTTTAACCTTTCATTTAATGCTGGTTTGAATATTCTCACATAAATGACGCCAGAGTGCTATAGCAAAGAGTGAAAAGTGTGCCAACCAACCCCGGTCTCCCCTACACAGGACGAAAACAACTCACCCACTCTCCTCCAGACATCTCTCCCTCTTTCACTTTTCTCATCCATCTCCTTCAGCTCGTCTTCGGTGAACTCGGTCTCAAACTGAAACCAGACGACTAGGTTTCATTGCGATGGGCGACCCTATCAATTTGTTGGACCTGGGGGGTCTGAGTGGTCAATCATGTGTGGTCACTGCCTGCCAGTGGCCGCTGAGACTGAATGTTTGTGCTGCCAGTCGGACGCCGACGTGTTTTGTCAGTGCCTGGACACTATGCTGGACGTGGAAAGTTGCTGCATAACGTATAACTGGAGGAGAGTGGGTGAGTTGTTTTCGTCTCTTTTCAATAGAAATCAGGCAAAGCTAACAGATGTTTGGTGCCTCATATTATGGGATGGGACCCTGTTTGTACTGTTGGTGCAGTTTGGTGCTGTTCTGAGCATTATTTTTTGGCTATGAGTGGCTTTTTGATCACGGTTTGCACATGGAGAAAATAGACTTGCTAAAGTTGCTACAACTAGAGAAGCTAGCGGTCAGCAGACTTCATCTCTCGAGGGGGGGTCTAACTCGGTGTCACGGTGCGTTCGACCATAGGTTAAACTTTCGCCGGAATATCCCTTTAAGATATGAAATTGTAAGATTAATTTGATTGAGGATATGGATCTAAATGTATTTAAGACAGAGAGCTAATGGCATGTATGATCCTGATCATGAGGGTCCGTGTCCACCAGACGTGCTTTTGGAGCACTCGCTCTCTCTCAGAATGCTAACCAGGTTACAAAACAAGCCGTCTCACACCACTTGATGAGCGTCGTGCTGTTCCAAAAGTTGAATAGATTTCAACTCTGAGCGCTCTGAGTGCCGCGACAAAAAAAAAGGAAGCACCAAGAGCGTTTTTTCCGCCGAGGGCGCTGAGCGCCGAACTCCATAAGATCTGAATGGTAAGGAGACGCCCAGAGCGCTAAAAGCGCGTCCAGTGGACACGGCCACTTACAGTGTTGACACTAATTTCTGTTTCTTCTCTTTTGAAGTTATCAACCTGACTGATCAACAACAAAGCAAGTCAAATAAAAGGAAATAAGAATTGAGTTGACTCCTGCGCCCTCTGTGCCAAGCCTGGTCGAGTTCAGGCAGATGAAGTTGTAATAACCTCAACAAATATAGAACACCATGCTGGCGTCAGTTCCTCTGCACAGCTTTTGAGCAGAAAAGCCGTCAGTTTGTCCGGGCCAGTGGATTTATCAGTTCACACAGTATGAAAAAGACGCTGGGCATCATGGGTCCACCTCCAACCAGCCAGTGGTGTCGGTTTCTGGTACTGACTGCATCACTCTGTCACACTCATTAGAAAGAGGCAGAGGCAGATGAACTACAACTCACAGCAAAATCACACAACACCAACTAACATCACTGATGAATTAGTAGCTAAACCTGGGATGCTAACAATGCAGTGTTTCCCATACATTCATTTATTCGGGGCGGCCCGCCACAAATAAATTACGTCCACCAAAAATAGATTCTTCGGCTTTTGGTTCAACCAACGCAATAACGCACACAGAGAGAAGCGCTGCATGACAGCAGTGCGCGGTAAAAGCAAAGCCCTCCCCACCAGTCTCCTTGAAAACCTGGCGAGAAACACTGCAATGACTGTGTCCAATGGAGAAGTGGTCAAATCTACTTTACTGTGGTTTTACCTGCAGGTTCAAGTTTAACCAGCTCATCGTGCTCATCTGCTCTCACCTACACACACATACACACCTACATTATCTAGCAGTCTAGTAAAACATCACAGATCCTGCTGCACATATATCAATGCTTTTGTTCATATATAGTCTACTTGCCAACAATGAGTACCCGGAAATGTTGAGTACCCCAAAGTTTTATGTTAGAAATATATAGTATGGGTCTCCAGTATTCAGAAACTGCCGGATGCTAACTTATATATATTGGGAAATTAGCACAATTGACATAATTAGCATAAATTAGCATAATTGTCTATATGGGCAATATTTCAGCAAAATTGACTTGGCTGATCTGGGCAATATTGGAGTGGTTTTAGGGGTTATTGATGATGCTGAATCCATTTCTGACATTTTCAAAATTCAAAATGGCTGTCTAAACCGGAAGTGACCAGATGAAATCCATCAAAATCGGCCCACTGGCGGTTTAAATCTGGTCACTACCGGTTTAGACAGCCATTTTGAATTTTGAAAATGTCAGAAATGGATTCAGCATCATCAATAACCCCTAAAACCACTCCAATATTGCCCAGATCAGCCAAGTCAATTTTGTTGAAATATTGCCCATATAGGAAATTATGCTAATTTATGCTAATTATGGCAATTGTGCTAATTGCCCAATATATATAAATTAGCATCCGGCAGTTTCTGAATACTGGGGACCCATACTATATATTTCTAACATAAAACTTTGGGGTAGCCTACTCAACATTTCCGGGTTCACAATGGGGCCCTATGGGCTGGCAAGTAGACTAATACATATAGTTGTGTTGTTAAATTAGCTTCCATCTGTTTTGTGTGTAACTATAGTTGTTTCTCTTATATATTTTTATTTCATGGCTAGCAGGAGATGAAAGTGTTTATATATCATTTCAGTTTTGACCCTTACATGTTGAGATCCCTGTGTCAATGACATTTGATACAAGAACCTTCTTATCATCTGACTCTAAAGGTTGAGTTCATTGATGTTTTGTGTAGCCTACTACTACTATTGCTGTAGAAACAATCATTCCGATGATGATGTTTTAGTTAGATGTTTGAAGTTAAATAACATAGTTTCATCATCTTAGCTTTTATGAAGCCTTAGCTGGTTTTGGTTTTTAATCTCTTTTAAATGTGTCCCAATCAGACCTACAACTCTTTGCTATATAAAAAGAGGCCATCATCAGCATAATGTTATGTATTGAAATTATGATATGTAAGTTTTTCCACATTAAAGTGTTGAAAGAAATGTCTAGGTTTATGTTATATTTTTTGTGTTGTGTACTTACATGATCCAAAATGTTTCTAGCAACATTAGTCCATAAAAGAGGACATGAAGACAGCAGTCTCAGCTCCCAGATGTCTTGTGTCATCTTTACAATGTTGGTGAAGCTGCAATGATTTTGAACTACTTCATGTCATACAACACGGTCTGTTATCATTGTCCTGAGTGTGTTTTATGTTAAGAAACAAAATATTCACAGAAAAACAGAGTAGTTGTGCGTACATCCAGTGCCTATTTTAGGCCAGGTGCCGGATAGTCATAGGATCATTGAAAAAGAAAAAAAGGGAATATCCGCACACTGGATTAATGCTCCCATTTATTGGATAATTGCAACGTGCCCTTAAACGCAAAGGGGCAATGACAGGACCGTGCTCTGCAGTGAGCACTTTAGAGCAGAGGAATTAGATAGGACTGGACAGACTGTCCAACTAAAAGTTGGTGTTGTCCATCCATCATATCATTAGGCTATTAGACTATGAGAAGGACCACAAAAACCTCAGAAAGAGCTGAAGAGAACCTGGGAATGGATTTGACTCAGCATCATCCTCAGCCTTGTGTTGTGAGTATTTGCATGTGGAATGTTAGTTAATAATGAGAGCATCTCATGCCTTGTCATTAAGTCATTTACAATTGTTGTATAAAGTATTCTGAGGGGAGTGATCTGTGGGAGAATTGCGTGGGGTAGTGGTTAAACAGCAGAGCTCTTTAATTCTACAAAGGTGGTCAGTGTGGTGGGGGGGAGCTGAGCGATCTTGCGCTGCAGCTGAGAAATTAGCGCGATATAGCGCATTTATCGTGCACAGTACGTAGACACACGTGAGAAAAAGAAAAATTAATTCATGGTAAACACTGGTGGTTGAGCTCCGTTGATTCCAGACCTGGTCTCAAAATGATGCTGGATATGCTGGGAATACGACACCAAGAAGATGAGGCTAAGTATGGATGCGTCACTCTGATGCTCGATGCCATGGCCATCTAGAAACACATCCAGTACGATCCCCGGACCCAAGCTATGTCTGGATATGTGGACATGGGGGGTCGACTAAATGAAACGGATGTTGCCTCTGAGGCTCTCGTTTTCATGGTGGTGGTCCAACCAAGCAGCGAAGGCAACGTCACGGCACAGGACAACACCAAGTCCCTACCAGCCGTAGCAACGTCCTCTACTGCCCAGTCCTCCCATCACGGCATCAACACATCTCCAAACCTGTCTGCTGTAGATATGTCCTCTGCAGAAGAAGCAGAAGATCTGCCATTGCCCTTTGCCAACATTCCTGCAATTATACATGACCACAGCTACCTTCCCACCCGCTTCAGTGGTCTTGTGGATAATGCTCTTGTCTACATTTCAGGATTTTTTGTGCGGTAGACTTTGAAGAAGCTCTCCTGTGATGTCTGCCGTGCCAGCCTGGTGACAGATGTCAATCAGAAAGGATAGAAGCTACCACCTGTTGACTCTAAAAAACAATGGAGGCCTGATGATTCCATCAGAGGGCACAGTGAAGGTTGTTAGAGCAGCAGAGTGGGTCATTCGGCAGGCATCAGTGGACTCGGAGGATCACTGCCCATCAAGGTGGCAGAGGTCCTCTACATCGTTCAGAAGAGGATAGGTCCAGATGATGTGTTTTTGCTTGGGGAGCACATTAATGACACACAGTATGGCATTGACAATCACCACCACATGTTGGTGGCATTAGTTGTGTCCCTGTTCTTTAAACTTTTAAAGACTACACCATGTAGCTAAACTTACAACTCTTGATTTACAGATGGCAGCATTAGACAGAAGCTCTGCTAAACTGTCCTTTCAAGGAGCATTAGCTTTGCTCAGCTCAGTGGAAGAGGAGGAAGTGTGGGTAAGTAGGGAAAGAGGTAGGTGAGTGTGTGAGTGTTAAAAAGCGCATGAGTTGCACAGGTACTGAATAAAATGTGCGGCTGCAAGATTAACAGTGCATCTATCTTTGCATAAGTTTACACTGTTTGTGGTGCCAAACTACGAAAAGACAAATGCAAACACAATGGAAAAAATACATTTAAAGGAGGGTGTGTGTGTGTGTGTGTGTGTGTGTGTGTGTGTGAGAGTGAGTGGAGGTGAGTGTGACTGTACATTGAAATGCTGGGTTGGTATTGTCAACAAAGTACAGTCAAAAACATTTGTGTGGAGTTTTAGCAGCAGTGGGTGAGTTATCTCTAGGCTGTATTCGAAACAGCATACTACAGTATACTGCTAGTACGAACTGATTTAGCCAAAATGCAGAATGTATGTGTGGTGAGGTTTGTTAATTAAAAGAAACTAAAATAATAATTTAGTTTAAAAGGTTGCCAACAACGCCACCTAGGTTTGAGAGCCTAGGACTGTAGCACAGGGTGAGCAGAGTTAAACCACAATCATTAGAATGGAAGTTTACACAAAATTTATTATAAAAAAAAAACAGTCCTAGTCTCTTTTCAGGTTCACACAGTCCTGGATGGGTTCTTCTCAGGACCAGATGCCAGGCTCGGCTCCCAGAGGTAGTGGTGGTGAATCTTTAGACTGGAATGTTTGAGCCGAACAGACACGGGCTGCTGTGCTTCAGGCATAGGTGGTCTCTGCAGTGGCGGTGGTCTTCTGGCTCTCCGCTGGTCCTCTATCCTTGGTGTGTGTCATCTATCCTTGGAGTGCCTTTTTCCTGATACACTGCCACTGTCGAAATAAAAGGGTTACCTGTGCATGCCACACCTGTGGCTTGTTGCGCTGATTAGCCTGCTGGCTGGGTGTAGTTCAGGGTCAGTTCGTAAAAAGAAACACTACATGTAGTCCAACATAAATCTCAAATAATAAACCCTGTAAAATACACAAAGTAACATAACTACTACAAAACAACACAAAGTAACACAACATGCAATATAGTGTAACAAGGCAACACATGTTTCACAACTTAAACACAAGAAAACATGCAACAAAAAAACTGACCCCGTCACATATGCAGTATGCAAACAAAAGCAAAATCTACAGTGGGCCGGATTTACTAAGATCCCAAATAGCGGGCGCTATATTGTTTGCGCCCGCTATAATATTGCGAGTTTGGTTAGTGCACGCAAAACAGGTGATCTACTAAGAGTAACCCGCTAAATGAAAACACGTGCAAACCGCAATATGTAAATGAGGGTTTTGCGCGTGGTAATCGTTTCCGCCATAGGGTTACACCCCGCCTTTCCGAAGCCCCGCCTTTCCGACAATAGACTTCCATTCATCGTAATAGCGGGGTTTTCTATTTTTTCTAAAGACCCCGCTACTCCGAAAAGGCTATTGGGGGAAACCCCCAGTGCACAGTGCGCATTGATCCTTTTTTCCTTTTTGGGGTCAAACGGATCATGTGCATAATTAACTGCAAAACTAGCAAATACTTCATATTAATGACATAATGTTCATTATGCTTAGCCTGTCTAGCCTCTACCTGGTCTTTTTACTAAACTTAACCAACTCCTTTCTTCATTGCCTAAGCCCAACCAAAGCATCTCCCTCAGTCAGCTGTCAGCACGAGCGGCGGCTGCAGCAGCCTCGCGCCCCTGTGAGCTCAAGCCGGGTTCAGCCGCGCTCGAGCGGCGCAGGGGGGGAGAAAAAAGTGTATTCCTTTTACTGTGTGGAGATCTCCAACAACGGAGTCGAGGAGAAAGCAAGTGGGACAGATCTGCCCAGTCCCTGAGCAGCGCACGTTTCACAGACAAGCCACAAAGCAGAATGTAAACAACATCACGTGGTTCAGCACCTTCGACATTGGACAGCTGCGGGGGGACTGTGTCGGAACAGCGGTGTTTCGAAGTGGGGGTATTTCGGAACAGCGGGGTGTCGAAATGGAGGGGTGTCGGAATGGAGAGCTGTCCCCCCGCCATAGAGAGAGTGGACAGAGAGCTGGACGGACGAAGGGACAGAATGACATTTGATCCGATGCATACAATGACAGCACGTGTGTTCATCTCTCTCGCGCTCTGGTTAGATAAATAAACACAAATCGCTACAGGGCCCAACTCGTCATAAAGTGACGAACAGGCAGCAGCTGCAGCGACAATCACGCACCTATAATATGTGTGTGCCGCCCATGATCCAGCGGATTAATAGAGAGCTCAGGTGGGACACACGGATCTAAACGCTCTGACCACTGACCAAAGGGATCAAAGACGGGTGAAGGCAGCGGTGACGTGTCTCAGTCCGGGACCGGGACTGAGAGACGGAGCTGAGCAGCCAGGTGAGAGGAGAGGAGAGGAGAGGAGAGGAGAGGAGCGCACTGCAGGACAGACGTGCCCCGTGCGTAACAGCGCGTAAAAGACTTTTAACACGGCTGAAAAACTGTTACAGAATTACCCAGACGTGAGGAAATGCAGAGATGTAAGATCATGGAGCTCTGACAGGTATCAAATCAATAAACGCATACGTTTTGGCAAAGTTGTATCAGTTAGTACATGGTTTTCAGACGTGGTGAATAAAGACGCAAAAACAGCCACCGCAATCTCTTCCTGGTTTGGTAAATCACATTGCACACGCTAAATAAATTGATTTGCATCTACTCCTCCCAGTATTCTGCACGTTCTGGCTGAAACGCCCATATTTACATATTCATCAAGGCAAACACGCTAAATGGATCGCACATGCTATTCTGCCCGTGTGAGGGACGCAATCCTCGGTGCGTCCGGTTAGTAGATCAGGTTCCACATGTGTTTGCGCGTGCAATCACGTTTGCACACGTTTTAATACACGCAAACCTTTAGTAAATCCGCCCCATTATGCGGAAAAATTCCCAGATGTCGTACTGATTCGGAAAATATCTCCAGTATGCATCTGATCAGTCTACATTGCGTACTCCCACAACGCAATGCGCCCCTGACGTCTAACCGTAACCAAAGACGTTTTAGAGTATGTTATCTTTGCCGTGTACCGTAACCATGTTATATAGCGTAATAAAATAAAAATGAATGCAGACTGATCGGTTCATTGTAAAACATTTATTTATTTTTGTAAATGTGGAGATTTCTGAACATACAGAGCCATGGGCGGCTAGGGAAGGCTGAGCCTTTGCAAATGTTATTCTGGAAAATTGTTAAATTACCTCTCTCTGGAAAATTATCGCAATCGTTCAAGAATAGATTCGGCTTTTGGCTCGACCAACGCAATATCGTTCCATTCATTGATCTCTGCATAGCGCTCTTTCTCCGTTATTGGCGTTCACACACACATAAAGAGAAGCGCACATTCATGACAGCAGTGCGCGGTAAAAGCGAAACTCATATGGTCCGATCAACCTCCCCTGCCCCCCCACTTTTCATTCACTTTTCATTCAAACAAACTAATGCTACTGCCACAATTGTTAGATTTCATCAATGAGACTAGGGCTGACCCAAAAAATGCGAAGCTTCGAAGCTTCGTTCGTTGTCATGATAAGCGATCATGAAAGTCCGTGATCGTTTTCTCCCCCGGGATGACGATGAAAGTTGGCCGGCCGACCAGCTCTGCAGACCAGCTGCTGCCGCTGGGATGTTGCTGTTGTTGCGGAGCTTCACTTCTCCGAAAAACATTTGAGCAAACTTCTAAGCAGCCGTCATTTGGATAAACTGGCTGTATATTTGGGATCTAAACAGTTACTTTCTCACAGGAAAAAATATTAAAACTTAATAAAGTTACATAATAACAGTGCGAAAGCGGGAAATAAAACAGCTTTTCGCCTGTTTTACTGCTGCTGGTTGCCGCGAAATGCATTTTGGGAAACTCGTATACTGCATACTGCAGTGTGAACGGTGTCGGTCTGCTGAAGTAGCATACTGAATCCCACAGTCAGTATGCAGTATACAGTACATACTAACGCAGATTGTAGTAGGCAGTATGTGGTTTCGAAAACAGCCCTAGTCTTCTTAGAAATATCAATGGTGGAAACACTCCTTCCTTGCCCCGTCACTACCCTGCCACACCTCCTCGTCAGCCTCATCATTTCCTCCTGTGGTTCCAGCTGCACAACATCACTAATCAAACTGTTAGCAGTCCCAGGGGCACACTTTGGTGACGTTTTGCCGGCGGAACGTATATTTACATATAGTGTGCAAGCATGGATTAAGTGGCCAAGCGTGTGGGGGGAGATTTAAAAGCAATCGGGACACACTTGACAAGTGCAGCCTGTGCCATTGCGCACAGTAGCAACACACACACACACACACCACAATAACAGTTTTAATAAACAGTGCTGCTGGATCACAGTCTCATCTACTCCTAAAGCGTCTCTATGCGCAAGATTCAGATCATAAATGTGTAAACCCAACTCTGCCTAAATAAAACAAACAAGAAAAACTAAAAACATGAACAGAGCATGTTGAATATAAAATATGACATTAAAAAGTCATAATTATGAGATAGAAAGTTAATTTAATTTTATTGAGATTAATTCAATCGCATTTCCTAAACGGGCTTGTGGCTGCCGGTGACCTGGGACTTCACCATGGTGCATTGTGGGATGTATACCTAGCCAAATACCGCTCGGATGCGGTCTTACCATAAGTGTGGGTAAAGTGCAAATCAAGCGCGCTGCACTTCTGGTCGTTGGAGAAATGGGACACACTTGCGCACTGACACTAAACCCATGAACGCGCACGCCAAGTGCCCAAGTGTGTAAGTGTGATCGAGTGTGCATATTGGGACAGGCCCCCAGTCCACACACTCTCTGTGCCCATTTTCAGACTTAGGCCCCGTTTACACGACAACACTCGCGGATGAAAATGGCAAAATATTTAATCGGGTGGGCCTTTCATTTAGACAGCAACAGCGTTTTCGGGGCTTGAAAACACAAAAAAGTGAAACCACCCTCCAGAGTGGAAATCATGAAAACGCTCCGCCGTTGCGTCTCCGTGTAAAGGGCGAAAACGCAAAACTTCTGCTCCGATTGCAATGACCTGTGGAGGGCAGCATAACGACGGCCGGCATACAGCCTGCCGGAAATCAAGAGGAAGAAGAAGAATACACAGGCTTGACTTGGTGGTGTTGTTGTGTGGCGTGCATACAACACTGAATTACGCAGATTTCCACCCCAAAGACGCTCGTCTAAACGCGGAATAAAAAGTGAAGACGCGACAACAGAAAACACAAAAGTGGCGTTGCATTCTCACTTTTTATTTCGCGTGTAGATGAGCGTTTTTAGGGAGGAAATCCGCGTGCATACGGTGACGCAAAAGTCTGTGGAATTTAATGTTGTATGCACGCCAGGCGCCTAGGTAGCAGTATGCCACACAACACACAACACAACCACGTCTGCACGCCTGTTTATCATTATTAGCATTAAAACATAAAGAGCATTAGAACAATTAAGAATAAAACAGGCAACATTTAAGCATTCAAAGCAAGCTTGAAAAGGTGGGTTTTGAGGGAGGTTTTGAAGGTGGACAAGTCAGAGCAGGTGCAGGTTTGTTTGGGAAGGGAGTTTCAGAGGGAGGGGGCAGCAACGCTGAAGTCTCTGTTGCCCCAGGTCCGGGGCTTGGTCATGGGGGTAATGACAGGTTTGCATCAGAGGAGCGGAGGCAGCGGTTAGGAGGATCTGGATGAGAGGGTTTCATATAGTTTATACTAGTCCCGTTAGCATCTAGTGTTAGCACGATGAGCAGTTAGCTGCTGCCCTTTCTGCCAAACAGACAGCGGTATACCGTCATTTCAGGGTCTCAGACATTACAAAGCATAACCTTACACAACACTTACCGACTGCACTGCAGGTGTGTCCCTGATGGTTGGAATCGCCCCTTTTTTTCAGCTGTGCCTGATACTGCCCAAAGTTTGTGAAGGAGTCTGTGGTGAAGTGGTTACCACAAACATGAAGAGCGGCAGGGAGGGTACCAGGAACTAGGAACATTGCCGTCATATATGAAATTGATCCATTGGTCCCTGGTGGATTGGTCCGCCGATGCAGGGATATTAAAAATACTTGTGTTGATTTTGGCAACCAACCACCGCGCAGTTTACGTGCGAATGACGTTTTGACATCTTGCTCTCCTGTTCTCCTCAGTAATGGCGGCGCTTCGGTAATTTCAGGTAGCGGACGGGATTGCGCCCTGGACGGTCGCCCACATTGCCCATAGCTAAAACCGGCCCTGACGGTAGGCTACCAGAGCTGAGGGAGGTGTTGATGATGACAAGGCCAAAGACTACACAGAGACTCAGTCGCAGAGTGATCACACAAGCACTAAACAGTCCAAGTTCCAAAAACCTTTACTGGAGGGCAGGCAGGGTCATACACAGGAAGGCAGTCCAACAAACAGGCAAACAAATCTGAAAAAGGACAAGGCAGATCTCCAAAAACCAATACGTCAAAAACATATACACAAAGGGTTTCACAAAAGACAAACGCGAGAGAGCAAAGCACACGAAGGTGCGTTCGAGATGAACTGCGCCTCGCCTGGAAGGTCGGCGAGAGCAGGCGGCAGCAGCAGGGGGCGCTGACGGAAAGCTGCAGTCAAATTGGACAGTTTCCAGCCACCGTCATAAAAAGGAAGTCACAGAAATAAACATCCTGACAGATCCAAAGGCTGCTCGCAGTTTGTTCTGATGGAGGAAATAGCGTTTGCATTTTTGATCACTGAGAAAATAGAGTTAGAAGAGATCCCCCTACTACACGAAGATGGACTGGAACGGAGAAGGTGATGTGTAAACACTGAAAATGAACCAGAGATATGTATTCTACATGAACACACTAAACACCAAGTTGCTGTTGCCAAACAGTGTTCTTGCGTGTCTGTGGACTCTTGCCAACCAAGAGTCATAAAGGGGTGTGGCGGACCGATTTAACATATCCAAATCCACAATGTCATCACATCTCCATAATTTTTGCTCCCTGGTTAACACACATCTGTCTCATCACATTTCATGGCCCAGAGGCACTTCAAGACATCCAGGTTAAAGTTTGAAGCAGCAGGATTTCCAAATACCATCTGTGCCGTTGATGGATGCCATATACCCATTGTCAAACCACACAACAATTCCATAGCCTATATAACAGGAAACAATTCTTCTCCATCATCCTCACCGGATTCTGTACTAGTACAGCGGTTAAGCCCTCAAATCTAGGGGAATTGTGCACTTTTTGAAAGAAACATGAAACTTCTACCATAGTTAGTTTATATAATGAGGTTTATTTTAAGATCGGGAGGGAAGTCAGATTTGACCTCTGAGGCCCGGGAGAGGTCAAATCCAAGATGGCCGCCAATAATATTCAAAAATGCCTATCGCTGGAACCAAACACAGTAGAAAAACACTTAAGGTGTCATTTCCCACTACCTTTTGGGTGCCCATTCTGTTGGTGATACCTTTGAGACCAATAGAATTCAAAAAAATGCATTTAGATCAATGTGTAGGTCAAATTATGCAGACATAGGGAGGTGAACAGTGCAAAAAGGTAGTTTATTTCCAAAATAATAGCCTAACAGTGATGATGATGTTAATAATGATGATAATAGTGCCAATAATAATAATCATTATCATAATAAGTTCTTTTTTTTTTACTGATTTATTATTAACTCATTGGCTGCCAGCCATTTTCAGAGCAGAGAGCTGCATACTGCCAGCCGTTTTAGAGCATTTTTTACAGACCCTTTCAAGACCCACAGAATATTGTGTTCATGTAAACATGTAAACACCAAAACTACCAAGAGTAAGAGTAGACTCTATTCTTTCATTAGGAAAAAAAAGTTTGTTTCTACCTTTTTCCATTCTTTAGTAAACGGCAGTAGAACATTGGCTGGTTTCGCCAAAAACACCTGTTTTTGACCAAAACACCTGTTTTTGACCAGAACACTGAGAAAACAAGCTTTTTGTGGAAAGAAACATGTCAAGCGGAACAGTGACTTTGAAGTTAATATACAACAGACATGTCTATAGACATCAATGGCAGCCAATGAGTTAAAGAGACACTGTCTCTCGGCTCTGTTCGTGGCACTAGTACACCACAGCCGCTTGTTACTCTCTCCCTGGCTCTCAGGCTCCGGTCCACTTGGTGCTCCTCCTCCTCTATCCTTGCCTGACTGAGGGCTGCCACCGTGCCCCTGGTCCACCGGTGAGGGATGAGGGGGACTGCCAACTGGGGGCCCACGCCCTCAGACCGACAAAAGCTTGGATCATGGGCTGACTTTCAAGAGATCGCAGCGAGGGAGCTGCTCTGCTACGTACAAAACCCTGACCCAGAATCAGGTCGTCTGCAAGTGATTTAGCACCAGGTTCTCAACAAACATGCAGTGCGAGATTGGAGAGGACCGGCGGACCACCATCCGGCCACGCGCCAACCCTGTCACCAACGGCTCTACTCGCTGTAATCAAAAGCCGGTTGTCAGGGGGTTTCGCTAGATAGTAGGTAGGGACAGTGGGAATCTCGTTCATCCATTCATGTGTGTCACTAATTAGATGACGAGGCATTTGGCTACTGGGTCATACGGCTTTCTGTGTTTACCTGCACGTCAGGCGCCATCATGAGTACTACGACATGATACAGCCCATACGGACTCATTTCTGCATCAGCAGCTGGTCCGCCACCTTCTATAATCATTACGAGCCCAAACTGCCCCCAGCTGACCGCCAGCCGGTGGGATGCAGCCAGGCGGGGTTCCCGTTATAGAGGGCCAGCCAGCGTCGTGTAGAGGTCCCCTCAGGGCACCAGCCACCCTTGCGGCCGTCCCTCATCCCTTTGAGGACCAGCTCGGCTCCTGGAGAGGGCCGTAGTCCTCAATCCTGGAACGGCCATACCTAAAACGTGACGTCAGCCGACTGCCTTCCACTGATTGGGCAGAGCGTTGTCACTGGAAGAGTCGTGAGCGCGATGTCCGACATGAGAATTTATCTGTACCGAGACCGTTGTTATTCCTTCACCCGAGTTAAATGATGCTGTGTGGAAAACCACGCTGTGGTCCGTAATCGAGGAACAGACAAGTGAGTTTGGAGCTGACGAGAAGATCGAAAATAGAGAGAGAAACAGTGTGGCCTTGCGATCCCCCCACCCCTGCTGAGGAGGAACTAGAGAACTCAGCTGTAATGGAAAAGCACCTTTACTGAGCCGTGCCGTGACTGTGTAGTGGAAAAGTGCCAATAGTTACTCCTGCCGTTTATCTGCACTTCATTAAATTTCTTCACTTTGACATTCAAAGTAGAGTTCTCAACGGGCCTGAAAATTACAACCCGACCTGACTCGGCCCGTGGGTTTTAAGCCCGGACCCGACAGAGCTCGATACACCAGCATTAGTTGTCTGGCCAAACCCAGCCCAGCCCAACAAAAAAAAAGAAAACTAAACTAAAAAAGTGACATGCTTTCTTTGCAGCGAGAGCAGATGGTGACGCAGCAGCACCTTATCAGCGGGTGAAACTGATTCAATTTCGGCCACAAAAACATTGTGGTTTTTTGGAGATACACACAGCATCTCGTGCCAAACCAACCCGACCCATCGGCCTTACTCGGGTTTGGGTTGAAATTGAGAACTCTAATTCAGAGTACTGGGCGAAAGCACATTGTGTCAACTCCCCTCCATGGGCCTTCGCAATGCTTCCACACAGCGTCAGACACCACCCCTCTCTCCGCGGAAAGAGGAGGGCGACAGTATTATTAAATTGCAGATTTGCACCTTTACATAAATGCATTTTCTTGAATGTGTTTTGGTCAAAAACAGGTGTTTTTGGCGAAACCAGCCAATGTTCTACTGCCGTTTACTAAAGAATGGAAAAAGGTAGAAACAAACTTTTTTTTCCTAATGAAAGAATAGAGTCTACTCTTACTCTTGGTAGTTTTGGTGTTTACATGTTTACATGAACACAATATTCTGTGGGTCTTGAAAGGGTCTGTAAAAAATGCTCTAAAACGGCTGGCAGTATGCAGCTCTCTGCTCTGAAAATGGCTGGCAGCCAATGAGTTAATAATAAATCAGTAAAAAAAAAAGAACTTATTATGATAATGATTATTATTATTGGCACTATTATCATCATTATTAACATCATCATCACTGTTAGGCTATTATTTTGGAAATAAACTACCTTTTTGCACTGTTCACCTCCCTATGTCTGCATAATTTGACCTACACATTGATCTAAATGCATTTTTTTGAATTCTATTGGTCTCAAAGGTATCACCAACAGAATGGGCACCCAAAAATTAGTGGGAAATGACACCTTAAGTGTTTTTCTACTGTGTTTGGTTCCAGCGATAGGCATTTTTGAATATTATTGGCGGCCATCTTGGATTTGACCTCTCCCGGGCCTCAGAGGTCAAATCTGACTTCCCTCCCGATCTTAAAATAAACCTCATGGCATAAACTAACTATGGTAGAAGTTTCATGTTTCTTTCAAAAAGTGCACAATTTTCATGCTTAGCCGCTGTACTATACCGGTGACCGGCGCTTCTGTCACGCCAACGTAGGTCACCCTGGTAGTTGGCATGACGCAAGGACATTTCAGAACACAGATGTTGCACATATGTTGGAGGAAGATCCCCAGGCCCTGGTCCCAGAGGGGATGTACATCATTGGGGATTTAGCCTATCCTCTGTCCATCCACCTGATGAAGCCCTACAGGGATAATGGCCACCTAACCGCCAGGCACAGGCGTTTTAATCAGAAGCTGAATTCATCTCGTGTGGTCATTGAGCATGCGTTTGGCATCTTGAAGTCAAAATTCAGGAGGCTAAAGTGTCTGCACATGAAGGATGTGGCAAACATCAGTGCAGCAGTCACAGCATGTTGCATCCTTCACAACATCTGTTTAGACCCAGGTGACCAGATGGACGAAGATGAGCAGGGTCCATTCGAAGAGGATCCACACCCACCACAGCCCAACAACCAAGATGCATCACATTACAGGGACATGATTTGTGCTCGCATTTAGGAACAGGATACACTTTCAGAGGATAGCTACACTTTCACACTCACCCTTTTTGTAAAAATCTTCTATTCACATTTTGTGAGCTGGTGGAAGCATGCCACAGGGTGATGTGAGGAACTCTGGTCAAATATTGGGTTTAAAATAACTACAGTACCACCTTGCAATACTTAGTCTACAAGGCATGAAGTTAATTACCATGTGATTTTAAGTGCCTCTACATCACCAAGACTTCTGCTGTGCCTCCACGTGGCAGTTCATGGTAACTGGGTGGTAAACCCAGGCAAAACCAGCAGGGGATCTCAGAGTGTCAGCGGTCCCCAGAGGCAGTCATTTGTGAATGTGAACAGCCAACCACTGAGCTGTTCAGTTTTTGATGAGATGTATCGAACAAACAAAACACAGACACACATATCTTTTTTTTTTCAACATTTATTTGTTGTTGCTTTCTTCTAGTAGAGTTATAATGGTTTGTTGCTGCTGCCCAATTTCTTTTAGTTGGGAGACTATTTGACCCATGCATGTCAGCATTTTTTTTTTTTTTTTTTTTTTTTTTTTTTTTTGGGGGGCACGGTGGTGCAGTGGTTAGCACTGTCGCCTCACAGCAAGAGGGTTCTGGGTTCGAACCCGCCGGCCGGCTGGGACCCTTCTGTGTGGAGTTTGCATGTTCTCCCCGTGCATGCATGGGTTCTCTCCGGGTACTCCGGCTTCCTCCCACAGTCCAAAGACATGCAGGTTAGGTTAATTGGCGACTCTAAATTGCCCATAGGTGTGAATGAGAGTGTGAATGGTTGTCTGTCTATATATGTTGGCCCTGCGATAGACTGGCGACCTGTCCAGGGTGTACCCCGCCTCTCGCCCAAAGTCAGCTGAGATAGGCTCCAGCTCACCCGTGACCCTAGTGCAGGATAAGCGGTATAGAAAATGAATGAATGAATGAATGAATGAATGTCAGCATTTTTTTCTCAAAGTTTCTTCTCCTCTCTTTAAGTCGCCTAGACCTGGCCAATTCCGGCCTCACCAGAGCTTCCAGGGCAGTGGTCCTCCTCTCTGCATGGGCTTCATACGTCTCCTGGATTGGTCCATGGCCCTTTTTTGGTGCAGCTCTTCTTCTCTTCTTTTGGTGCTGCGAGTGGCTGTTGAGGGACCAGGCTCCTGCTCGTCCATCCCACCTGGCTGGTCCTCAGACGGGGGAGCTTGACTGGGGGGCTGGTCCTCAGGTGATGTTTGACTGGGGAAGAGCGGCGTGGACATGATTGTTCCAGGTGGTGCACTCCCCACCCCGGAGCCACCAAATATTTCATCCATTTTCTGTAATGACACAAGAGAATTTCCAGTAAAATCAGAGAAGTGGTATTTTCACACAAGTTTGCTTTCATAATAACCTAGCTATTTTGTTGCGGTGATAAAGGTCTTTGTATGTCCGGGTGAGTTCAATCAGAAGTAATGTGGTCCTGTGTCTGAATTCTGAGAAAACATTGTTGAAAACATTCTTATTGTATTTTAATCCACAGATTAGAAGCAACCACTGTACCTGTCTGGGATACATCGCATTCTGGCTGGATGGATGTAGATGGGAATGATTGCTGTGGTAAAATGTGGGTTTCAGGAGTGGGGCACCTGGTGAATGTGGCTGCAGGCTGGGTTCGGACCTGAGTGGGGGTGGCAGAAACTGTTGGCTGGGGAATAGGAGCGGGGCACAGGGTGAATGTTGGAGGTGTGGGAAAGACAGGAGGTTGGGTGACGCTGATTGGGTTTACTGCAGAGAAAGAAAGCCAGAAGATTGAAAAGACTCATCTATACGTATTTGAATATTCATGTTTGGCTGGTATAATAAAAAAGAGAACATACCTTGATTGTGTTCTGTGGCTCTTATTTGCTTAACTAGGTCATCAGCATACTTTTTATCTGGGAAAAATCAGATTTAATTTAATACATGCCATCCAAGTGTCTCATACTTTACTTTTGTACTCACCAGTTCTCATTCTTTCTGCAGTTTCTCTGCTTACTTTTAACTGAATGGCACCTTCGTTATCCCTCACGGTAATCACAACTCTATCCATTGTTGCAGGTCAAAACCAGGTTCTGCAGGTGCCTTATATACCCAGCTGCATTAAAAAAAAAACTTACCACACCTACTTGAAATTAAACAGATCTCTTTCTTTTGTGGGAACCCTGTGACCAGACTATTGCCAATCCCAGTGATTGCAGATTTGGTGATTCTTCGACCAGAGTTGTATGGGAGCTGGCCACCCAGAATGCCAGGAAAAGGAGATTTCCCTTTACTATAGGCTACATTTTATCACAATTGTGGACCATCATTACTACATTTATAAAAGAAAAACATAAGACTTTTGGGGTAGGGGAAACACTGAACCACACATAGGCTACTTTTTTTCTACAGGAGTAGAAGAGAGCAGAAGCAGCTGGGGTGATGAATCGTTGTGGGGCTGTAGGGGAAGTGATGAAGATGTTTGAGGTTCAGCTGCCAGAGGAGGAAAATCTAGCAAGGACATCAAATTTATTGTCCAGTTGGATGTTATGGTGGGGTGCTCGAGGAGGCAGTGTGTTTCTTCTGTTCCCATTCACAAGGGACCAGGATGCATGTTTCTCGAGGAGTGGAGGTGGTAAGAGGCTTGGGTTTAGCCCCCAGCCTGGTCCAGGAGGGGTCACAGTTGGATGGTAATACAGGGGGGCAAAGGTAGCCGCTGTAGGATTGGGGGCAGAGACTTTGGGCACTGGAGAAGAGATGTTGTCAGCAGGGCCAGTAGCAAAGGCAGGGCTGGAGGTTGGTGTGGACTCTGGTGAAGCATAGTGGAAGGTTATGGTGTCCATTTACTCAAGAAGAAGTACTCAAGAATTCAACAAAGTACTTGGCAACATTAAAGATGTGGGGATTTGGGTAGGAGGTCTGACACACTCAGTGGTAACACTCACACACTCTACAGGGTCACATGGTGTCTCATGATCACATGACTGAAATCAGTAAGTGATAAATGTTTGGGAGATGTCAGAGAACACAGACCACTGCATGGCCTTTTCACATTGACGGGACCACCACATTGTGACTCCAGCTGGAGATATGGACACTGATATGCTGGTAACAGTGTTTCCCATCGTTTGGGCCCGCCACAGTCTCTCACAGAATTTTATATTTTTTTAATTTTTTTAGCATTTTTTTTAAAGTGTGGTTGTATGATCTACAAATAGCCCCTAAGTACTTTAATTGCAGTAGAAGACTCTCTGCACTCCTCCCGTTAGCAACGCCAGCCCATAATAGCCCTGCCCAGAGATTTACAACTTACAGTGTTGTGAACAGACCCAAAGAAACGGCCTATTTTCGCGGCCTAATAGAGGTTTTCCCTGAAAAAAAATACACAGTTCCATTGTTCACTATAATATAATTTTTTCCAGCCCCTCAAAGTGCAGGAAACACAGTTTTTATTTGGACCTAACCAACTGCTGATCGGCGGGTGCTAACCCTGGGCGGGGGGGAAATGTGAGTTGGTTAGGTCATTGCATAAATGAAATGCACGGTTAATTGCCAGGCAAACTTCTGGATGAAGGAGAGTTGGGCAGAGACGACTGAACTTTGTGTGAGGGCAAGTCTTGGGTTTGACTGATTTGTGAAGCAAAGGCTGAATGCAAAGTGTGTGTTATAGGTGGAATAAGCAGATGAACTATCTCTCGACCAATGAACCAGTTTTATCCTTGAGGTGACTGGCAGAGTGACTGATGCTTTACTTTGTACAACGTTGCAGAGCAGCAGAAAGTCAATTTATCATTGTGGCTACCTTCTGAAGGCATATTCTACATTTCTAGAGTTTGAAGAAGTAAATCCTCTTTCCTCTGTTATGGACATTGTTACAGCTATGGAGAGGATCTCACATCTAACTCTGCTTCTATCAGGTCAGTATTACCGTACTCTTTATAGTTAGTGTAAATGTAACTCACAGCTAAGGTTTTCTGGTATTTCTTCCCCAGGACTCTGCTCTCTGGCTTCATGTGTCCCTCAGCATCAATATGTTGTAGTGACGACTCCAAAAACCTGGTCTGAGGCTCAGAGCTACTGCAGAGAGAACTGTTTGGACCTGGCCACCATTGATGACATGGAAGAGATGGAAAGGCTTCTTAGAGATGTTGAGGACAAATATGATGACGGCCTGTGGATAGGACTTAGGACAGGAACAACTAAGACATGGCACTGGTCTCTGGCAGACAAAGATTTCTACAAAGAGGGAGAAAGAAATTATTTGGTTGGGGGTCAGAATCAAGAAGGGGACTGTGGTTATTTCCAACATGGGAAACTGTATAAAACTCACTGTTTAAATAAGTTTTACTCGGTTTGCTATGATGGTGAGTGTCATTCATGCTCATTCTGGCATCACACATTCAAATGCATGCAAGCAAGTTTGTAGATACACACAGACTATTATAGTATTTATATATTTTGTTTCGTTTGTCAGTGCAGTATGAAACTCTTATTAGTGTGAATGCTGGAAGCATTCACACTATTGTTATTCGGTTCGGCCATTTTCTGCCTTTCTTCGTCATGTAACTAGTCCTTCATACTTTGTGCTATTTCAACAATTCAAATATCGGTAGCACTACATAATACGGCCCGCGACTTACAGCGTACCTACCGCTCTCTTGCCGCGTAGGTTGCCGCTTATTTCACACAAGTACTGAGTAACTGCAGCTCACTTTCCCCCTTGTTTCCCCCGTGCATTTACAGTGTAACTAGGCTGCGTCTTAGCGCGTAACTTACATCCTGCTTCACACCAACTTCCACAGAAGTACAGGGTAACTCTCGCTGTTTTACAGTATAACTAGGCTGCGTCTTGGCACGTAACTCCTGTCCTACTTTACACCAAATTACACAGTAACTCTCGCTCACTCCGCCACTAATTACCCCGCATTTTACAGTATAACTAGGTTGTGTCTTAGAGCGTAACTCCCGTACAATTACGTCCTACTTTCCCCGGACTTACAGTGTAACTCCTGCCAGGCACATTAGAAATTAAATAGTCTACTGTACAATATGAGCACAGTTGCAATCCATGTTTTCCAAAAGTGTCAGCAGCGACATTTCACCTCTATTTCAGAGATTTATTATTCATTATTTAATTGTATGGTTTGGAATAGGTGAGAAATGGGTATAGAGTGTGGACATTTTCCAATACAGTAACAGGCTGGCTGGTAGCAAACTTACCTCTCTAAAATGCACATCTATGAAAGTCTATTTCTGTCATCCAAGGGCAAAACACAAACTATACAGTAATACATCCACAATAATGAGTCATTCGGAGAGTTAGAAAATGTTTTTATTATTTATTAACCAGAAAACACATGACACATCCACATCCATGATCATTCATAAACTTTAAGTACAGTAAGTACCCTACTGTAAGTGAGCACTGTTACCCCTCCTTAGTCTGCACCTATACAGTAGCTGTCATGCACCTACACACTACTTGTCTTAGAGTTACCCAGTAAGTAGAGGGTAACGGGCTGTATTATAAAGTAATGGCTGTTACTCCCTCCTTACGCTGCACCTATACAGTAGCTGTCATGCACCTACACACTACTTGTCTTAGAGTTACCCAGTAAGTAGAGGGTAACGGGCTGTATTATAAAGTAATGGCTGTTACTCCCTCCTTACGCTGCACCTACACAGTAGCTGTCATGCACCTACACACTACTTGTCTTAGAGTTACCCAGTAAGTAGAGGGTAACGGGCTGTATTATAAAGTAATGGCTGTTACTCCCTCCTTACGCTGCACCTATACAGTAGCTGTCATGCACCTACACACTACTTGTCTTAGAGTTACCCAGTAAGTAGAGGGTAACGGGCTGTATTATAAAGTAATGGCTGTTACTCCTTCCTTACGCTGCACCTATACAGTAGCTGTCATGCACCTACACTGTACTTGTCTTAGAGTTACCCAGTAAGTAGAGGGTAACGGGCTGTATTATAAAGTAATGGCTGTTACTCCCTCCTTAGTCTGCACCTACACAGTAGCTGTCATGCACCTACACACTACTTGTCTTAGAGTTACCCAGTAAGTAGAGGGTAACGGGCTGTATTATAAAGTAATGGCTGTTACTCCCTCCTTACGCTGCACCTATACAGTAGCTGTCATGCACCTACACACTACTTGTCTTAGAGTTACCCAGTAAGTAGAGGGTAACGGGCTGTATTTTAAAGTAATGGCTGTTACTCCCTCCTTAGTCTGCACCTATACAGTAGCTGTCATGCACCTACACTGTACTTGTCTTAGAGTTACCCAGTAAGTAGAGGGTAACGGGCTGTATTATAAAGTATTCTTTGTTATTCCCTCCTTAGAGTGCAAATACACTGTAATTGTCCTGCAACTACAATGTAGTTGTCCCGGAGTTACCCAGTACCTACAAAGTAGCGGGCTGTATTATAAAGTATTCTTTGTTATTCCCTCCTTAGTGTGCAAATACACTGTAATTGTCCTGCAACTACACTGTAGTTGTCCTGGAGTTACCCAGTACCTTCTACTGCAGCTGTAACTACTGTCTAAGTAGAACCAGTAAGTTAGAACACAGTTTATTTCACGAGATAACATCATCTGAAAGTACAGTAATACAAAGACAAAACTAACTGAAGTGTCCCTGACATCATAAAATAACAGATTTCTACTGGCTTTTGTTATTTACATTAAAGTTCAGTTTTGTTCCTTCTGTTATAAACTGTTTCATTTAGTTTTGATCCATCTGTCTGGTCCTTCTAGGTCTAAAATAGTCAGTCAAGTCAGTTTCATTTGACAAAATGTACTTTCTAAGTTAGAAGAGTCAAGTTGAAAAGATTGTTGTGATACTACTATCACACCGGAGTGTGACACTCAGTAATGGAGAATGGATGGGCTCCTCCATAAAAGGTGATCTTGATCTTGATCCAGCTCCTTGGGTCAAGGCAGAGATCAGGGTCATGGGTGGCGTGCCATTTCCCTCGTCAGGCACCATTTTCATGGCATCTCAAAAACCTCACCTGTGTAGAAACATAATTATATATTGTATCATCAACTTCATCACATAAATGCATCACTGTAAAACAAAGTGAGAAAATTAATAACTTTGAACGGTACAGTTTTTCTCATCATGGAATACTTAATCCCGGTTTTACCTTTCACATCATAAATCATTAGCCTTTTAAACCATAACTTGTGATTTTTTAGCATATTAATCAATTACAAATTATACATATTTTTTTCTTTAACTATTGAGTAAATATTTTAACCATTTAAAAATCTTCAATTTTACAAAATCAATGCTATGACCATACTGTTTCACAACTGTAGGCTGCACCAGTACATTATTGTTACTCTTGACTGTATTCATCATACCATTCATTACCAACAGTAACGTTAGCTAATGGAGCTAATGTGGACAGTACTAACACAAATACAGTTCCCGGTTAGCTGGTGCAGGGGAAAACACACACTATTATCTTTAGCACAAGCTAACATTGCTAGCTGCGTTAGCATAGCTACTTAACTCACCAAGAGGTTGATAACGCGGTCAAACTGCCGTCGCACAGGTCCTCGGTTCATCCCTCTCGTCTCCCGGGGTGTTTGCTCTGTGTTTATATCAACATATCACATCGTAGACATTGCATAATTTCCCTCATTTCTCCACTTCGTCTCCTCCTGTCGTCCCTGCGGCGGTGTCAACAAGCTCCGTCCTCGCTGTGAGGTGGGACTTTCTACCTTCTCAACAGGCAACCAATGGCAAGTGAGCAGCTTCTGGTCTGACCAATGACAGATGGTCAAATCTGAGAGACTGTGATAGTCAAATAGGATGAAATAAGTCGTCAATCACAGTCACTCACCTTTGACCATCTGTCATTGGTCAGACCAGAAGCAGCTCACTTGTCATTGGTTGCCTGTTGAGAAGGTAGAAAGTCCCACCTCACAGCGAGGACGGAGCTTGTTGACACCGCCGCAGGGACGACAGGAGGAGACGAAGTGGAGAAATGAGGGAAATTATGCAATGTCTACGATGTGATATGTTGATATAAACACAGAGCAAACACCCCGGGAGACGAGAGGGATGAACCGAGGACCTGTGCGACGGCAGTTTGACCGCGTTATCAACCTCTTGGTGAGTTAAGTAGCTATGCTAACGCAGCTAGCAATGTTAGCTTGTGCTAAAGATAATAGTGTGTGTTTTCCCCTGAACCACGCTAACCCGGGAACTGTATTTGTGTTAGTAGCTACTGTCCACATTAGCTCCATTAGCTAACGTTACTGTTGGTAATGACTGGTATGATGAATACAGTCAAGAGTAACAATAATGTACTGGTGCAGCCTACAGTTGTGAAACAGTATGGTCATAGCATTGATTTTGTAAAATTGAAGATTTTTAAATGGTTAAAATATTTACTCAATAGTTAAAGAAAAAAATATGTATAATTTGTAATTGATTAATATGCTTAAAAATCACAAGTTATGGTTTAAAAGGCTAATGATTTATGATGTGAAAGGTAAAACCGGGATTAAGTATTCCATGATGAGAAAAACTGTACCGTTCAAAGTTATTAATTTTCTCACTTTGTTTTACAGTGATGCATTTATGTGATGAAGTTGATGATACAATATATAATTATGTTTCTACACAGGTGAGGTTTTTGAGATGCCATGAAAATGGTACCTGACGAGGGAGATGGCACGCCACCCATGACCCTGATCTCTGCCTTGACCCAAGGAGCTGGATCAAGATCAAGATCACCTTTTATGGAGGAGCCCATCCATTCTCCATTACTGAGTGTCACACTCCGGTGTGATAGTAGTATCACAACAATCTTTTCCACTTGACTCTTCTAACTTAGAAAGTACATTTTGTCAAATGAAACTGACTTGACTGACTATTTTAGACCTAGAAGGACCAGACAGATGGATCAAAACTAAATGAAACAGTTTATAACAGAAGGAACAAAACTGAACTTTAATGTAAATAACAAAAGCCAGTAGAAATCTGTTATTTTATGATGTCAGGGACACTTCAGTTAGTTTTGTCTTTGTATTACTGTACTTTCAGATGATGTTATCTCGTGAAACAAACTGTGTTCTAACTTACTGGTTCTACTTAGACAGTAGTTACAGCTGCAGTAGAAGGTACTGGGTAACTCCAGGACAACTACAGTGTAGTTGCAGGACAATTACAGTGTATTTGCACACTAAGGAGGGAATAACAAAGAATACTTTATAATACAGCCCGCTACTTTGTAGGTACTGGGTAACTCCGGGACAACTACATTGTAGTTGCAGGACAATTACAGTGTATTTGCACTCTAAGGAGGGAATAACAAAGAATACTTTATAATACAGCCCGTTACCCTCTAGTTACTGAGTAACTCTAAGACAAGTACAGTGTAGGTGCATGACAGCTACTGTATAGGTGCAGACTAAGGAGGGAGTAACAGCCATTACTTTATAATACAGCCCGTTACCCTCTACTTACTGGGTAACTCTAAGACAAGTACAGTGTAGGTGCATGACAGCTACTGTATAGGTGCAGACTAAGGAGGGAGTAACAGCCATTACTTTATAATACAGCCCGTTACCCTCTACTTACTGGGTAACTCTAAGACAAGTAGTGTGTAGGTGCATGACAGCTACTGTATAGGTGCAGACTAAGGAGGGAGTAACAGCCATTACTTTATAATACAGCCCGTTACCCTCTACTTACTGGGTAACTCTAAGACAAGTAGTGTGTAGGTGCATGACAGCTACTGTATAGGTGCAGCGTAAGGAAGGAGTAACAGCCATTACTTTATAATACAGCCCGTTACCCTCTACTTACTGGGTAACTCTAAGACAAGTAGTGTGTAGGTGCATGACAGCTACTGTATAGGTGCAGCGTAAGGAGGGAGTAACAGCCATTACTTTATAATACAGCCCGTTACCCTCTACTTACTGGGTAACTCTAAGACAAGTAGTGTGTAGGTGCATGACAGCTACTGTATAGGTGCAGCGTAAGGAGGGAGTAACAGCCATTACTTTATAATACAGCCCGTTACCCTCTACTTACTGGGTAACTCTAAGACAAGTAGTGTGTAGGTGCATGACAGCTACTGTATAGGTGCAGCGTAAGGAGGGAGTAACAGCCATTACTTTATAATACAGCCCGTTACCCTCTACTTACTGGGTAACTCTAAGACAAGTAGTGTGTAGGTGCATGACAGCTACTGTATAGGTGCAGACTAAGGAGGGGTAACAGTGCTCACTTACAGTAGGGTACTTACTGTACTTAAAGTTTATGAATGATCATGGATGTGGATGTGTCATGTGTTTTCTGGTTAATAAATAATAAAAACATTTTCTAACTCTCCGAATGACTCATTATTGTGGATGTATTACTGTATAGTTTGTGTTTTTGCCCTTGGATGACAGAAATAGACTTTCATAGATGTGCATTTTAGAGAGGTAAGTTTGCTACCAGCCAGCCTGTTACTGTATTGGAAAATGTCCACACTCTATACCCATTTCTCACCTATTCCAAACCATACAATTAAATAATGAATAATAAATCTCTGAAATAGAGGTGAAATGTCGCTGCTGACACTTTTGGAAAACATGGATTGCAACTGTGCTCATATTGTACAGTAGACTATTTAATTTCTAATGTGCCTGGCAGGAGTTACACTGTAAGTCCGGGCAAAGTAGGACGTAATTGTACGGGAGTTACGCTCTAAGACACAACCTAGTTATACTGTAAAATGCGGGGTAATTAGTGGCGGAGTGAGCGAGAGTTACTGTGTAATTTGGTGTAAAGTAGGACAGGAGTTACGTGCCAAGACGCAGCCTAGTTAAACTGTAAAACAGCGAGAGTTACCCTGTACTTCTGTGGAAGTTGGTGTGAAGCAGGATGTAAGTTACGCGCTAAGACGCAGCCTAGTTACACTGTAAATGCACGGGGGAAACAGGGGGGAAAGTGAGCTGCAGTTACTCAGTACTTGTGTGAAATAAGCGGCAACCTACGCCGCAAGAGAGCGGTAGGTACGCTGTAAGTCGCGGGCCGTATTATGTAGTGCTACCCAAATATCAAAATGTTCAGCCTTTTCGGGACAGGTGTGCTATGTCTTTTCTCTTTTCAACTATTCATACTTTTTGCAATATTCAACTATTTCTGATTTTTTTTCCCCCATAGAGAATACATTGGAACAGTCTTGAAACTCTTCAAATCTTCTTACTTCTTTCAGCCTTTAAAGCGTCCACATACTTTCAGCTAGAGACTTCATTCAAATTCTGAGCTGTAGACAAACTTCTAATGTATTCATCCTGTATTTACAACTTTTTCATAGCTTGTACCGTTTTTGAGATAAATCCTTTAAAAGCACATGAGGATTTCTGACAATTTTCACACTTTTCAATGAGTGTGTATGGGGTTGGGTCAGAGTGGGTGACGTCATCGTAGAGTGCAGGAGATCCAAAAAAGCGACTGGAACTTTTCTTCTGAAACTGCCAGCAAAGCTACAAATGACACTCTACACTCATGATTTTGGAAACAGTTTGTAGCCACGCTTGTCTTCTGTCTCACAATGCCGTCAAAAATGCACAGAGACTCAGAGAATAATTAGTGTGAATGCTGGAAGCATTCACACTATTGTTATTCGGTTCGGCCATTTTCTGCCTTTCTTCGTCATGTAACTAGTCCTTCATACTTTGTGCTATTTCAACAATTCAAATATCAAAATTTTCAGCCTTTTCGGGACAGGTGTGCTATATGTCTTTTCTCTTTTCAACTATTCATACTTTTTGCAATATTCAACTATTTCAGATTTTTTTTCCCCATAGAGAATGCATTGGAACAGTCTTGAAACTCTTCAAATCTTCTTACTTCTTTCAGCCTTTAAAGTGTCCACATACTTTCAGCTAGAGACTTCATTCAAATTCTGAGCTGTAGACAAACTTTTTAAGTATTCCTCTATGACTCAGCTTATTGATATCTTCAACAGTTTCTGATATTTGGCCGCTTTAAAATCATTAAGTTTTTTGACAAAATCCAGCTTTATAATGGGTGTGTGTTGCGTCTAACGAGCAGGGCTTAGAGTGAGTGACATCATCGTTAGAGTGAGAGGGATCGAAAAAACATTCAGGATTTTTTCTGGATAAATTGCCAGCACGGCCACAAATTAAACTCTAGACACATGATTTCCTCACTGGTTTGTAGCCACACTTGTCGTGTCTCATTTGATGTGCTCAAAACAGCAGACAGACTTACAGAATTGTCTCAGTGAGCCTAATTGTGCAGCTAGACCCGCTCCAGTGGCTCATCCACTTCAATATAAAAGTAGGAGCTGATTTTTTTAGAAAAGCAGAAATGCCCCCCTTTTCTACCTTGCGACCCTGAGAAAAGTTTTTGCCCTACAAACATTTAATGCACATCAATGCAGGAAGGTCTCCTTGCCCCAGTAGTCATGGCCACATTCTGATAAGAGGTACGGTTCTCTTTTTCTGGGCTGTTTTCAGAAGCTGCTCAGAGCTCAAATCTCTCTGCTCTGCTCTGCTCTGCTCTGCTCTGTGTGCAGTTGGTCCAGCTGTTGGGGCCAGCTCGTTATCAAAGTCTATAAATAGAACAGTGCAGGTGCAGCCTGGCCGCTCATTAAGATGTTTTTAAACACAGCCCCACACACACACATGATAAACCAGACTGACAGAGGATGTCCACACACAAACACAGGCATCACACTCACACAGACAGACACACACAGACACTCACACACAGTCACACATGCACACATACACAAACACACTGTTCCACACAGTAAAATGTAAGCAGTTAGTTGAGTCGCCATGGTAACTTCTGAGGGCAGGCTGCCAATCAATCAGATCATTAGGGAGAGAGGAGTTCTGTGGCTTTCTGCACGTGTACACGCAGACAGAGAGACCGTCAGACACACACACACACACACACACACACACACACACAGGTTTTCAGCTCACATTCATCAACCTCTCAATTATTTTATACTTTTGATGTAAACATCTCCAACAATTTGTATTTTTCTCATGAATTTAAGTTCAGACGTTTAGTCTTTCCAACTCTATTAATAGTAGTACAATTACAGGTGGAGCCTGAGACATAGGACGCAGCTTTTAATAATAATAATAATAATAATAAACTTTATTTGTATAGCACCTTTCACAGGTAGAAACCACAAAGTGCTTCACAGTGTCAAAACAATAGCAACAAAGCAGAGCAAAACAAAACAAGACAAAAGACATACAAGAAAAGCATAGATACAAAGACCCACAGGTTAACCAAATGCCTGTTTAAATAGATGGGTCTTTAAGTTCTTTTTAAAAGTATCGACAGAATCCAAAGAGCGTAGTGAAAAGGGTAAGGTGTTCCACAACCTAGGAGCTACAGCAAAAAGATCTGTCACCTCTGGTTTTAAAGTGCGTGGTGCGGAACAACTAAAAGCCGTTGGTCAGAGGACCTCAGACTGCGGGTGGGGGTGTAAAACTGTATAAAATCAGACAGGTAAGAAGGAGCTTGACCGTGTAAGGCTCTAAAAGTGAGAACTAAAATTTTAAAATGTATTCTAAAATGCAAGGGTAACTAATGCAGTGAGGCTAAAACAGGCGTGATATGTGCCCTTCTGTTTGTGTGAGTTAAAAGCCTTGCGGCGGAGTTCTGAATAACCTGGAAATGGTCGAGCTCTTTCTTATTAAAACAAGTAAAAAGACTGTTACAATAATCTAAACGAGACGAGATAAAAGCATGGATAATCATTTCCAACTCAGCCTGTGACACCAGAGTTCTTAGCTTGGAGATATTCCTTAGTTGGAAGAAGCAGTTTTTTGTTAAAAGTTTTGAGTGGTGCTCCAAGGACATTGCAGTATCAAATGTAACGCCCAAGTTCCTGTCTTAGGTAGGACAGACAAGCCTAAGGTACCAATACACTGCTTGATCTGCGGAATACTGCTATCAGGGGCGCGATGATTAGTGTCTCTGTCTTATCTGAGTTCAGCTGTAGATAATTCTCATTCAACCACTGCTTGATGCTCGACAAGCAGTTAAT